>NC_087115.1:7447307-7747762 GCF_963855985.1 Ostrinia nubilalis | reverse complement strand
AAAGGGTTACTGAGATATTAATTCCAATTGTTTGCTACGTTGGACAACATTGATGTGTCACATTTAGGCGATTATCACACTGCACCGCGCTCCACCGCGGTCCGCGTGGCTACATTAAGGCGATTAGTGTCCTCAATCCGCGCCAAATGGGCATTTTGTAAAGACTACTCCTCTTTTACTGCTAGACAGAAATAGTTGAAAAAAATATATGTTATACAACATTTCAAGGACTACATTTGTGACGTTTGAATTTTCGCTACGTCTCTTTGTTTTGGATTAAAAAAATAAATACGGGACATCGATTTTTTACTTAAATTCCCTACTCCTCCAAAACGGCTATGTTAATTTAAAAGATTTTTGCACGAATAGATTGGGAATTCTTTAATCTTTAAATGACACGTTGCGTTTTTCAATCGAACATTACTTTCATTCATAAATTTTACTTTTGATAAATTCCGAACGTTTTGCTGTTGAGGGGGCCTTCGCGGGGTGCGGGCGGCAGTCGGCCGCTGGCCTTCAGACGGGGAGGTTGTGTCACTCGCTGCAAACTGACATTAGCGATCAAAATGATTTTTTTCTTTGGCTAAGTTGCACCACCTGACGTGACCTAACTTTGACCGTAGCTTTGGCGATTACCGGTGTTTTTTGTATGGAGTTAGACAGACTTTTCACGCTTGTCAAAGTTGAAGTAAGATGGTGCAACCCAGCTTTTGTTCGACAATAGATTTTATGTCAGAATTGTTCATAGAGTACGTGCAGTCAGATGATACAATTGAATTATGACGCGCTCAGACGCTATTTTCTACCTGAATAGAATCTATTAGTGTAAAAAAACTATAATTGACTCCAAAACAACTGCACTAGATAAATACAAGTAGAAAAATTATTACGTTATTTATTTACTAGGCCTTTGCAATCAGTATCCAAATTAGGAGCGAGTCAGAATCTGTAACGTAATCGATTAGTTTGAATAAGTCCGTCGGTGAACTTACCAAAAAAAAAACTCTAAATGTATTTTTCACTTTTTTAAACTTATGAAAATTTAAAGAGATGAAGCGCACCAAAGTTCTGAAGATGAGGCACATGACGTCAAGGCATGCTTAAAAATGTGGCGATTTGTGTCGTCACGCGAAATTTCATCGCATCATTATCTTCGTAATTACTTGTTTAATTGAAAAATAAAAATATCCGGTGTCCAATATTTTTTGATAATGTAAAATTGACGGACCAAAAGTCTTTTTTAAAGAAACTAGCCTATTCCTATGGCCACATTCCAGCTCCATCATCAGACCCTGCAGTTTCCCTTAGAGAATTGAAGACTCATGATTTTTAAAGTAGCGTACCTACTTACATAACATTAGGTACTTGCTTATACAGGGTGTCCCAAAAACAATGGATAACCCTTCAACCATCGATAGGCCTCGCCATGGTCTCCCTAACGTCCAATTTTGACCCCAGTAAAAATATCACCGTTTTCAAGATTTTTAAGTTTTTGTGCATTTTTAGAAGATTGTAATGAAATTATTTAGGTATAATAATAAATAAATACAAATCAAACGAGCCTAAACTCGATGGAATCGTTTATTCCCGGAGTTGCTATGGGGCCACTGGCATTCCAGCTCTACCATCAGATCAGCTCCATGTCATCACAATATTGCATTGTCACCCGAATTAGATGTATATCCGAAATTTGAACTCAATCAATTGATGAAGGATTTCTAATAAAAAGACAAATACATTTTAAGTTTATTCTTCATAAGTGATAGACAAAAGCAGAAACATTTGCTTTTTTAGGCCATAGACAATACTAGGTACTAATGCGTTCCAATAGGGATGATGACTGGGTAATGAAATCGAAATTCTATTTGGTCCGTCAGCCAGATAATTAGAAAATATTAGACTCATATTTTTTAATTTTTTCCATAATCGAATAATTACAGTATTATATTGAGTTGAAATGTCGCGTGACGTCACATTTGAGTAAAAATTCTACTCCCCATTTCAACTCGATGTAGCACTGTTATTATTTAATTATGAAAGAAAATAAAAAATATGAGTCTAATATTTTCTAATTATCTGTCTGGCGGACAAATAATTGAAATTTTGTCATCTAGCCTAGTTGTCGTCAGGAAGTTGGTCTAACTAATTCAGCTTGCAACTAATTCAGCTTGCAAGATTCCACCCGAACAAACATTTATGTAATTACCTACATACATCATAAATTGTAAGCTAAATAAAAGCTTGTAATAAAGTCGGGTTTGTTCAAATTTCGAGAACGACTGAACCGACAAAAGCATTAGAAAATTTACGAAAAATAAAATAATATTTTATCCCGTACAAAATGTTCATGGATTTTGTTATTTTTATTATAGCCTGACCAGGAACATAAAAACCCTGGCATGGAGGCGCGTCAATTGCATTTGATAGTGCAACACTGAGTACAGTCGTACCTGTGTTAAATTAATAGGCTAACGTTATGTATCAGGATTCAGGATTACGGGCTAATTTGATATTTTCATAAATTAACGAAAAAATATTATTATAGGTAACCTGGTTTAAATAAATTAAATGAAACCGTCAATCGAGTTAGTAGGATTTATTTTATTATTTATCAATAATCAAATTCAGAACTTGAATATTCAACTGCAATGTCTTCTCATGAACGCTTCAAACTCGGTACTTCTTTCCCAATTCCATAAAATTCAACACTTAGAAAGTGATAAAAAACTTTAAAATAGGTAGTTGAAACAAACCACAGCTAATTTTCATAGTGGACTGTACTATACGATAAACATGTCAGTCAATTTGACAACCTTTGTCGAAAACATTATTCAATGAAAATATTGTCCGAACCCTTAGTATTTCTCTTCGACAAATACTTTAACACATTGCGAACCACTTTTCTTTCACGACTATAAAAAGATTTTAGCAATTTAATTCACAAAATCAATTGCGCACATATAAAATAAAGTTTGTTTATACTTTGACAGCAATAGACTGACATGCAAGGTGACATGTCAATGAAGTTTTCAGTTACTGTTGCCATTAAAAGAAATTAGTACCATTAGTTTTCCGCAACATGGCGAGGGTTTTTATGTTCCTGGTCAGGCTATAAATACCTTTACGCCTGAGTTAAATGACACCGACATCAAGGTTCATCAATTTAAGTTTAAAATAATAGGCAGTAATGTATGAAGAAAGAGCTTCTATTCTGTATCTACCTATGCCCGTGTATTTTTGATCGGTGTCAAATCGGAGTTTTTGGTGCGGGGTACGCGGGTGTTGCTCGCGGCGTGAAGGTCAAACGCCCAAGGTCATTGAGGACTCTAATCGCCTTAAGGGGGTGCAGCGCGGACGAAAATCTACGATTTGATAGCCGGGCTAGCGGTGGCGCAACGAACTAACACGATCACACACAAACTGCTTTACAGAGTAGAGACAAAAGAGACTCAACACAGAGTAAAAACACGTATTTTCACTAATTTTGCTAAGCAAAAAGTGAATTTATAATACGTAAAGGATGGTTAGGTATTATAATCAGGAATAAAGAAGATTTGATTTTTTGTTGGTATTGCTGCAAAAATTCTTACACAATAAAAATCATAACTAATTGATTCTTCTGATGAACAAAGGCATTAAACAGTTTCGTAAAAGAGTATTTTTCCTAAACGTTCAATTCAAATACTTAGGCAGTTAACGTAGCGTCTTTCCATTCTATACATGGTCAGAACGCAAGGGTGTGAAACTAATCGAGTACCTATAGTTTGGAAATAACTTTTTTTTACTAAACTCTTCCAAACTGTATGAGCAGTTAAGCAAATACCGCGTACCTACTACCCTAAATAAAATTTTATCAATTTATTTATTTAATCCTACCTAATCAGTTTATTTTGAAAAACCACTTATCCGCAAAAGTATTTAAAATCTAGTTTTATATTAATTCGATAAAATACATTTAAGTAATACTCTTAAATGTAATTCCATATTTTACTGAATTTTACTGAATAAGTATCAAACTAACTTTTTAACACTCTTGTCAAGTGTAAGTGGTGTAGTATAGTTTGAAACGGAGACGCGAGCATCCACAATACAAATTAGACACGACCGTATTCAGTATGCAAAATTCGTGTATACTTTGTAGTCGCAGATTTACGAAGAGATTTATTACCAAGAAAAAACAAATTACAAAATATACACGAGCAGTTTCCTATGGCTGCGTTCAATCCATGTATACAGGGTGTGGTTTTGTAAAACAACGCCCATCTCTGGAGTGGTGGTACACTTATGAAAGTTATTACAAGAAAAATATAAATAAAATTTTAACTTATTACTTTATTAGTAAAGAACCTCATTCAAAAGTCTCCTTAAACTTTCGAGACGGCGCTTCCTATCGCCCGCACCACCCCCGCGTACCCCGTTACACCATCGAGCACATGCGGCCACCACCCCGAGAGAGCGGGGGGACTGACCGATAGCTCGTCCGCGTAATAATAGCTACCATTTTCCTGGTTTCATGGATTTTTCCGTGAATTTTTTTTTACCACCCCTGAGATGGGCGTTGTTTTACAAAACCACACCCTGAAGACTGGAAAAACGCGTTAAAGTAACTGCTTATTGTTTCGCGTTACTAATTTAGCATACTTTCTTTATATTATAATATTATTTGTGATTGTTACTTGTTGTGTATGGCTAATAATAAATAAATACCAAGTAAAATTAAGGATAAAAACTGTTTCATTCTGTAATAATTTTTAGAATGCTGATATGCAACCAAATGGAGAAATTATGATGCGAAAGTTCTTGGAATTGTTCAAACAAACCCAACCACACCAATATCCAAGTGGATTCGTTCGTTCGTTTTTGTTAATGTTTTCTTAGTTGTTAGTTCTCATTGTTATGATAAAAAAGTAACTTGAAAATTATAACCTTAAGGTGCGTATTTTTGCGTGGTCGGTTTTTTCCCTCACTGATGTAATGTTCGAATCTGTAACATTACATTACACTCAAATGCTAGCGGTGAGGGAGCATCTTTATTGTTTTTTATCATTGTTTTTTTTTTGTTTATCGTTCTTACCACTATAGCGATCAATTTCTAAGTTATTACTATTTTATAACATTGGTATGCTGAAACAAGATTTTATTTATTTATTTATTTGCATACACACACATTTACTATTTTCACTGGCTAACTCAATATAAAAATGCCAATCATTTACAATGATTTAAATAATAATAAATGTTTATTTCATATTACATTTTCAGAATAAAATAAAATACAATAAAATAAATATCAAAATACATGCCCAAACACATTTTTCGTAACAATCGAAGTCATAACAAAAGAGCTACTATTTGCATGCTCTGCGCTCTACACTACTCTGTAAAGGATTGACAAACACACATTTGACACTTGACAGCTACGATAAAGCAAAACGCCTGTTGATTTCTTCACGGCAAAGTTTTTTTTGGAAAATCAAAAATTCTCAACATCAATGCATTAATACCAAAAACGACAAAGGGGGCGACCTTCAAAATATTAATTTGAACATTTCCATATAAGAATTATTGCTTCATACGTTAAATTAACAAAGTTCTCGAAGAAATAAAATTTCCATACGTCTCCATTTTAAATGTTGTTTATCAATTTTTTACGTATTTATTTAAAATTTCGAAAAGGCGGCGACCTAGATCAAGGATTGGGCTACCCTACACAAGTTCCTTTGATGTATTTAAGCCATTAATCGCAGAGCACTCGTGATTTAAAAATATGACAATTTTAAGAATTCTGTGCAGGACCCCCTTAAAGAATCCCGCGCGCAGACGCGTTGTCAGTGTGTTGTGCCGCGGCGCGTGTTTTCTATACAAACTGAGGTACTTGCATACAATGATTAAATCTGTCGTCCCGCGTACCGCGGCGGAGCGCGGTGCAGTGTGGTAATCGCCTTCCTATGTCCAATAAAAACTTTGTTCATGCACACAAATGTTTTTACTGTTCGGGAATCAAATCCGCAACCACTCTGCATAGTAGCACGATAGTCCGTTTTGAACCACAACATCAAACGGCCAGCAATGTTATTCTTAAGACAACGATTTCTAACTAAGCAAATGGCGTCGTAACACCTAGGCGCTTAGGCAGACCTCATTTTAGGCTGAAGTCTAGATAGTGCTAGGTGCCCTAGCACTTACGTAAGCAATCGATCGCCGGGTCAAGGTCGGACAGAGACGCAACATCCAGGCTCTGTGCTGTCTTTATCACTATACTTGGGAGAGAATCAAGTTGTTGTGAAATTATGGCAGTGAAAATTCCAGTTCGAATCATCAATGGAAGACAAATAGGGTAGAAGTACCAGTTTTGGCCATTTTACACCTTTCTTGGCAACTCTATCCTTGACTGCATCTCACTCAGGATCTGATTGCAGTCAAATACTTGCCTTGTACAGCTTTAAAAAAACTGAATTTTAGCTTTGTGTAGGTAAAGAACAATGTAATTTCAATCTACCGTCCTCGATAAAGGCAGAAGGTAAAGCGTTATGAAATGACAATTTATCTTTATAATAATCTTCAGTTTTAACTGTAAATTAAAATAATACTAGAAAATTTCATCACAATCCGTTCAGTAGTTTTTTGCACGAAAGACTAACATACATACGTCAATACAAACTTTCGCGTTTATATTTTAGTAGGATGAAATACACATTCAGCCAGCTGACAGAAAAACACCAAAGGCATACTAATTGGATTTCCTTTACCTTTTGGGCATAGAACCCTAAAAAATACGTCATTAACTAGACATTCGTCGAGTCTAACAATATCACAAACGCATTAACATATCAAACGCGACCGTACTATACAAAGGACAGCGACAATCGTATTACTCCTCACAATATGTATTGTCCAGTATTGTCCTTTCACTGTTATGGTTGGCCAGTGACCTTTGTGAAGAACGAATATTTGGAAGTGCCTTTCCGTAAAGAGGGAAAATAAAGAAGGCTACTCCTACTAAAAATGACATGGACTAGGCAGTTAGCACTGTCCACTCATTTTAAAAACCTATAACCCTATCACTACGGAATAAAATTAGTTTTTTTTACTAGTTCGGTTAGGAATTAGTGTGTGTTCACCTTAAAATGTATCCTACTAACGTAGCGATTATTATTAAATTACAACTAAAATTGTGGGAGACTGGTGTCTCTAATGTAGGCAAAGATTGTCAGTGTCTCAGAGCACCAGGCCTCCACTCCCGGTATGGAATCTGTTTGGATTAGAGCTTATTGCTTACGGTAAGTATATACATACGAGTAATAATACTGACAAGATTAGTTATTATGTGTCATGAAACCTTATTCATTAAGACAATAAAAAATATTTATTTTGACCAATATTTTAGCACTTATAAGGAGGATTTGGCCTACACTGCCCACGAAAATGTCCAAAACAAATTTAATTTGAAAATTATATATTTCAATTTCCAGTTCCTATTAAACTGAAAGCCTGGATCTAAAAATAGCGCGACCCAGAGCTGGGCAGATAACTCCTAGGATTCCGTTCTGTACCTAGCACTAAATCAATATTCATGTGACCTAATTTTAGTACAAGTGCTTGTCCATGTCGAGTGGTCGATGGACTTGTAGTAGGCATGGTAGATATTATTGCTACTAAAAGTAGCATATCATTTAATAGTCAACCTGAAGGGAAAGTACCCTTTCTGTAGATACATATAATATTTTACTACTTCTTATCGTGTCGACAGTGTCAGCCCAAAGCTCCGCTACAAGAGTAGCGTTTTCAGCAGCATTAATTAAATCCTCCAGCGTCCGGTTGCTCGGGCACTCAGGGCTAATTTTACTAAAAAAATAACATTCCTTTATTATTGAAAAGAATTCCGATCATTTGCTTGCCACACCCAGGAACCGAACAGACCAGAATCGTTTAAAAAACACCCAGCATTACAAAATTCTATCCTTTATGTACGTATATGCTATAGTTATTCCTCAATGCTTCCTCAAGCTTTTTTTAACCGAGTCCAAAAAAGCGCTTGATGAGATTAGCGCGTTCAACAAAACAAACAAACTTCAGTTTTATAATTTTTATCAAACAGTAATAGCCTGTTCATGTAACCTCATTAGAAGATTCAGTGTTACGCAAACAGGCCATATTTGCTCTGACATGGTGTTAACCAATAAAGCTGTTAATACAAAGCTCTTGTGTACTAAGGGGCGATGTATGTACAGTGTACAGGTCTAAATCTACACATTGTCCTAATTTATAACTAATTAAAATGAAGATTATATGGAGTACTTCGAGAAGTACGTGGATTATCCGCGTGGAATTTATTTAGGACAACCAACAAGACAGAACCGTTGTGAAATCATGTACTTAATTTGGGTCATAAAAATTTGTAGTAAATCGGTACAGTGACCTGAATGACCAAACAACAGAATATTTTTTCGATTACAGAAACGTTACGAATATTTTAACTACGAACTATTAAGTAACTAAAACTAAGTTCGAACGGTTTATGAATGTGAATTTAGAAGACAATAGATGAAAGGACATGCTCAAAAAGAATTTTACGCATACGAAGTCGAAGTCGCGGGCATAGCTAGTTTAACAACATAATAAAAGTAACTCACTTAGTCTGTTACCTACATTTTCACCACTAAAATGTGGTGAAAATGTAGGTAACAGACTGTGTGTTTTTTTTAAGTCCCCAAGCAGTGGTAGCTGGTAGGGTAAAAATTAAACTAGGAAACTGAGATGCGTAATAACATTCTCAAATACCACATTCGAAAAAAATAATTAAGCGGACAAAATTAAGGAAAACAGGACCATATTTTCTCACAATGTCTGGTTGAGTAGATAAAGCTAAGTTCTTAGAAGCTAAGGCGCTCCATCTGTTATGTTAAAGCACACTGTACGACACGACACCACAAGAATATCGAATATTCGACGCGTCTGAATTTAGACATGTTCTACATTTTTGATTTAGGAATTGAATTTCCGTGCGCACGCCGCCGCCATCTCCAGGGCTGCCGTTCTGTATCCTGACTTCATATTGAAATCATACTTCATATGGGTAATAATATTCACCATTTCAGCCACAGGATGTCCACTGCTGAACATAGGCTTCCCCCAATAACTTCCAAATCGCCCGGTTGGTAGTGATGAAGTGACCTGCATCCAGCAGGTTAGCAGGTACATATTATAAAGATATTTGTATGTTTGTACCGAATAAAGTCAAAAATTCTGGGCAGATCAGATATTGCTACATTAACCCTGTGACCCTGAGTAACAGGCTATGAGTAGACCGAATTTCATCAGAAATAAGGTCTATATCTAAGATAGTTGAAAAGGAGATGTAAAAGTTTGTATGGGGAATCAATATCTGCTGAACCTATTTATCTATACTAATATTATAAAGCTGAAGAGTTTGTTTGTTTACTTGAACGCGCTAATCTCCGGATCTACTGGACCGATTTGAAAAATTATTTCAGTGTTAGGTAGCCCATTTATCGAGGAAGGCTATAGGCTATACAACATCACTACGATCAATAGGAGCAGAGCAATAATGAAAAATGTTGCGAAAACGGGTTTTCACGCGTACGAAGTCGCGGGCACAGCTAGTATACCATATAGGTATAGAGTTAGAGATGCTTTTAAGACCCAGGGTAAATTTAGGATAGATTTTATCCGTTTCCTAGAAAAAACGCGCGTGACAACAAGACATTCTGTGACAGATCCAAGATTTTTAGCTGATGTCCTATGAGTAGTACAAAGGCTTAGTGTGAGTTTACATCAAATGTCTTCACTAGTGAGCGCGTAAAAAAATTATATTTAAATACATATATGACGGACTACAGCGCCCCTAGCGGGTAAAAACTCATAAAACTCATTTATTTCTGCAAATAGGCTTTAAAAAGCACTTTTACACGTCCCAGTATTAACCCTACCACTGCTTCAGGACAATAAATGGGCCAGTGCTGAGAAGAAGCAGCGCAAGAAACTCAGTCACTATTGTCAGCCTCTTTTTCAAAGGTTTACAGGATTTAAAATATACATAGTTATAAATATTTATGCGAGCTAGGCAGTTACGCATCCCAAATATTGTTATCTTTTAATAATCATCGACTTTATAGTAGCCCTTTTTTATTAAGAAACGTTCAAGAACTAAAATTTTCATGCATATTTTTAACGCAGTCGATGTCGAATACGTTTGATGTTTCACACTACGCCCACAGGAGGTACGTACTTAATATTTTATTGCATAACCATAGGAAAGATGGAGGAAATTCCTCCTCTCCCTGGACACGAGGGAACATCCAGGGCAGTTATTTATAACCGCATCCTACAGCTGGCGACTTCCGTATTTATAAGCTATCAAAGGCGAAATGTTTAACTATTTATAAGTCTTCGTGGCTCGTGGTAGCGGTTTGGGTGTTGCGGCTATAATTCAAAGCGTCTTTAATCTTTATATTTATCTCCAGTTTTGACTATTTATGAAATATGAAAAATATCCTCTATGGTCTAGTGGTAAGACCACCTGCATCAGACACAGAGGTCCCGGGTTAGATTCCCAGTGGGGGCAGATTTTTCTGTTCGGTTTGGTTGGTGGTAGGGCTTGTTCTTAGTCCGCCTGGCTAGCTACCACCATCTTACCTAAGTCTGTCGCCATAACAACAATGTTAACAGCATTGTTGTGTTCCGGCAGTTAGAGGAAAGATAGCCAGTTCCTCCGTGGTTGAGGATTCCGGGTGAAGCTCGCTTCCACCTTCGGCCTGATTATCACTTACCATCAGGTGAGATACAGGCCAAGAGCTTCCTCGTTGTGGATAAAAAAAATGAAATATGTACTAGCTTTTACCCGCGTTTTGCGAGGAACATCACTCATCGTGATTCACAATGATGACCACGACCACTCTGACAAGAGTGTACCGACTGAGAAGAAGAAGAACCCGCGTTTAGTTTAGTGTTACGGTACAGAAAAACTTAATCGCGCGAGTCCCTATTTCAAAAATCGGGATAAAAAACTATCCTATGTCCTTTCCCGGGTCTTAAACTATACATATGCCAAATTTCATCAAAATCGGTTTAGTGGTATAGACGTGAAAGTAGTAATAGTTTTTATCCCAGTTTTTTAAACAAGGACGAGCGCGATAAAGTTTTTTTTTGACCGACAAAATTCCACGCGGGCGAAGCTGCGGGCGGAAAGCTAGTAATAAATATTTAAAAAATCCACATCTAGAGTAATTTTTTTAAACGCTTTCCATCGTCATTTATTTTATACACCTTAAGGAGTAGATTAGCAGCTATCCTAGCATTGATGAGTCTAAGCAAAGAATAAAAAATACCTTTTTTTTAAGTTGTGAATTGTTATGAAACGTTAAAATTGAATTTATTAAGGCTGTTATGTTCTAACCAAATTGGAAACAAATACAAATACTTGACTGAGTGAACCACTAGCTAGGGAATCGAACTGCTGAGCTGAGAGCCACTCTGACCACTGGACTGCAAAGTTTAAGACTGTGTGTGTACAAATTAATGCTCTTTAGACCAGTGGTTCCCAAAGTTGTCTGGGTTACGACTCTTCTAATACAAGTTCCCAAACTCGGGACACACCTAGTATAGTAAATTTCGCCCGCTGCCCAGCGTTTGTTTTAGATAGATAGATAGATAGATAGTCATTTATTGTCAAAACTGTGCATACATTGTTACATGGATGTTAAATAACACAGGAACCGACAGTTTGCCCATTTCGGACGTACAATATAGGTAGGTAAAGAGAATAATATAATTTACAATGTTACTTAAGTGGGTTGTCCATATTTTAGAATTTCAACAATGATTAAAATATTCTTCTAAACTATAAAAACATTTCATTATTAGCCAATCTTTAAGAGTTCTTTTAAATTGCGGACCTTCTAAAGCCTTGATAATTTTAGGCAACTTATTGAAAATCTTAATTCCCATTATAAAAGTACTCTTGTCATGGATGTAACTCGATGATTTTTCTATACAAATGTCATACATGTATTGTGACCGTAAATTATTTCTAGTGTCACTTTTTTTATGAAAATACTGTGCATGTCCTTTTACAAATAAACAAATTTCCAATATGTATATACCCGTCAATGTCAAATATTTACATTCCTTAAATACTACCCGTACGTAATGTGTCATATGGACCAATATTATAAATTATTCGTAAACACTTTTTTTGCAAGATAAATGTAGACTGAACATTTACAGAATTGCCCCAGAATATTATTCCGTATGTCAGTAGTGGATAGACGTATCCATAATATGCATTCTTTGAAATTTCTATTGAGGTCACCTTTATAAGTATCGATATGGCATAACAGCTAGTTTGGATCGGTAGGGTGGTGTGTCGTTCTACAGGCAGGGCCCACTCAATGTTCGCTCGCGACCCATAGTTTGGGAACCATTACAGATATTAAAATTACAGTGGTTTTCCATTTTAATGACTATAAAATTTCCTAGCATTGTCTACAAGCACAGTAAATAGATAATTTTTACGTCCCGAACAATAATGGGATGACATCATAGTTAGCCAGTAATCGCAAGATTTAAGACGATCCACGACTCAAGGTTGTCTGTGGACATGATGTAATGCTGATAACAATGCATGCATTGTCATGAATTACAGACTTAATAAATAAAGCCATTTATTTATCTGCATTTATGTCGAGTTTTAATGTAAATTTTACAATTTTAAAGATTAATAGTCATATTATGTAATTTCCTCAAGACCGACACTTATAAATTATTAAGACTTGACAAGAAGGTTGGTAGGGCCTAGGGCCCAAGAGACGTGTAGAGGGCCCTGTAAGGGCTAGGTTTTTAAATTTATTATTTTACGTTCAGTTGGCGTTCAAATGTGAAAAAAAAATAGAATGAAGATATTTTTTTAACATTTTGAATTTCAGTAATTTTCAGCCATCGAATTCTTGAAGCAGTCGTGAAATTGATTTTGTCACAAAAAAATGCTTTGTCTGGGGAAAAAAGGTTTATACGGCTTGCTTCAAAATAATAGGGTAAACCGACAGTCATTGGACGCTGCCAGTCATTGGACAAAACAACCCTTGAATTTTCTTAAAATGAATATTCCTTCAAATACAATTAATATTCCTTCAAAAAAACGCCCTTTTATCTCCATCAGTCGGAATCTCTGTTGTTGAAATAGAAATGCTATTTTTAATTCAGTAAATAACTGTCCAATAATTTTCTTAAGTGTCCAATGACTGGCAGTTTACCCTATGTTTCATGTATTAAATATTTTTTCAATTGAAATTATTTTCAGATAATTTTTTGCCTTGCTTAGTAGTAGTAGCGAAAAAGCAAATATTCAAAAAAGTTTATTTAACCCATTTAGTAATTAAAAAACTTTTTTGAATGTTTGGCGCGGTTTAATTTCTAATTCCAAAAATGCTATAAACGTCAAAACTTTCATAGCGACCCGAAAAAAAAAAACATTAATCCTGGTTCCGAAGCACGCAATGCGAAATGTCAAGGTCAAACTGGATCCAACAACCTAGATACAAAGCTGTACAATACCTATTCCTTGCTCAAATCCACTCTTAAAAAGCACTCCACTTCGAAATTCAAATATTTTGAATATTCGAATGACGTCACACTGCAACTTTATGTAGGTCACAAAATACCGTTGCTTGCACCTAAATAAATATGGGGCACTTTTTACCGAAGTCGCGAAAGGCAACCGGTTTTGACGGCACTTTCACACACAAATCACTGAAATAAACACTTGGAATGTTATTTTTACCGGTAATTTTCAGTTTATTTTGCGATTCCGTGAGCGTGTGTTGTCGGTTTTTTAGTTTTATTTGTTTTGGTGACGTTTCCGACGCGGGCACGGGCGCTCGTGACGTAGCGCCTCGCGGAATGGCGCATTTGGACTGGGTTGCCAGCTGTGGCATTTAGTTTACCCATTTTTTTACGTAGGTTAAATACGTTGCTTTGTTTTCAGAAACAATATTTTTTTAAACATTGGTTTACGTTGTTAATGTGGACTGAAACCTTTACTTTAATTAAGTTTGATCAAAATACTAAAATATAAAGGTTATTGTTTTCTTCGGAACTAATTATGACCACTTTTTGTATTTTGGTAAATAACCTTTTTAAAATAATTTTTAAAAATATAAGGAAATAAATTATAAATAAGAGGTTTTTTTTTCATTAAATATTACGATAATATTTCAACGAGTTACGACATTTCCCATATATCAGGGTAAATTCCTTAGACGGCAACATTCTCCAGCTGTCAAAGAACAACAACAGCGGTACCACATGTGACGGATACGTCTCACCCGATCACAACATTACATCTCGCTCTGACTACATTAGTTAGAGTGGGACAGCATGTTTTTTGTACGTGATGCGAATTCGAAATCGCGTAAAACTTTTTATGGTACCGCAGAAGAGGTTAAGGGCTGCCTACACGAAACAAGATTAATTATTAAGCAATAGGTTAACAAACAATATTACATTATGTGCCTTAATAAAACACAGCGTTCTGTTGAGAGAGCTGTCTATGATCTTTGCCTTATTTTAGTCTATGGTATAAGAAAACTTACCAATTGTCTCTGCTTTATCATCTAGTTTACCTTCTTCATACACCAGCTGGCACCACTTTCTATGGAAATTGGTGATCTGTCAACTTGACATTTCATAGCGTTTGTGATTTTTGCCGCCTACACAGCAAAAATTTTTATCTTCTTGTTTTTTAAATATAAAATAAGAATAAAACACAGTTAAAATGTGCAAATAGGAAATATAAGTGATGCAGAGTGTAAGGGTAAAGAGTGGTGACGGTGAAAGGTTGACTTCTGTCGGCCCGGATGAAGGAAAAGCTCGAAATCCGAGTCGTCTTTTTCAGATTCATCCTCATCATCCTCGGAAATGGAAATGTTTGCTTCACCACCTCCAAATAGGCGACGGAGGCCATGTAAGTGTTAACCCCACTCGTAAGACACTCGGTCGAAACTTTGACGACTCAGATGAATGTTATTTCCAACTTTGTTGCGCACCACTTACCTTCTACATCAAGCCTACTAGATGGTAATAGCTTGCAAAGTAGTATTCAGTTCCTCTAAAGAACGATTTCAGTTACTTCGTTATCGTAAAGTGAAGTTAAGATCAATCATAAGGAAGATAGAATATTACTTTTCCTTTTCCTGCTGACTGAGCGAATTATTAATGAGATAAATTGCAGCATTTTGGCTACCTTATAGCGGGTTAAAGGCAGCTAGTTGAACATTCTGTTTGAATGATGCAATTGTTACTACCATTCTATTCATAAATAAGTAAAATTATTTTAGATTGGGCTTAAAAGGCCTCTTAAATTTAGATGTTAATCATTTATTTCAAAAATTTTATTTTGTAATGTTTGGTTCTGGCTTGATAATCCAAGAACCCTGAAACCACAATGCAATTCTTTGTGGAAAAAAGAGCGGAATCTTTATAATGAACGCGAGCACTGTTTAAGGTAATTGCTAATATTAACCTTCGTACAACATTACAAAAGGCTCCCCCAACCTAGTCATGGGTGGGTCACAGATCTGGTTGAACACCTTATCATATTTAAATTAAACAATATGCGAGTATACCTACTTAAAAATTCTCAAAAGAGTTCAAGATAAGAAGTTAATAGAAACAATGTTTCTTTTCAAAGATGGGCTTTATGCTCATGTTGCGATAAGACATTTTTATCTAGTTTCTGAAATAGTATGTAGATCTTCTTCAGGATCACAATGCACGACCGGTTAGTGAAGGTCAACTCTCAGAACACTTACTTTCATCTGCCAGAGCAGAGACTCACAGGCGTTTCCTCCAAGGAATCTTACAACTGAAGCCCTGCCATTTATTTTGTCTTCGGCACTGCAGATTTTTCTCAGCGGTGTCAAGTGGAGTTGCGGAAACTCCTCGTGCCAGTGGCATTTGAGTAATAATATACTGAAAATATAATTTATTCTATTGGGTCATCAGAACAGATCTGTCTTAATCGCTCATGTCTCATAGACACTGAGACTTTCAGAAACCTTATTTTTTTTTTTGCATGTCAATCGCAAGTAAATAGAGCCAACACAAGCCTGGAATACTCTCAGAAACATCATGGCAGAATAATGTCTCTAAATATCTTAAAGGACTGGGATCTTATTTGTGCACTAAGACAAGCTCAAAAACTTGGGACTTTATTTAAAAAAAAAAAAAAAATAAAAAATTATACATTTGCCAACTGCAACATTGACTGTCCCCGGAGGACGTCTCTCTTCAAGCAATAGGTATGGTATGTAAAAGATACAACATCAACTCAAGTCAAAGCATAACTGATTTATTATTTGTATACCCACAATTAGTTACAATATTATAAACTGTCAATATCAACTAAATACACAATAGTATACAGCTGTTTCTGAGAGGATTTTAAGAGGTATAGACGCCATAGACTTTAGTTCAAAGCCGTTGCGGCGAAAAGAAGTCACAGACTTCCAAGTCCACAGACGCAGCGGATGCGTAGTGGGGCGTTCAACTAGGGTTGCTAATTATTTTTTATTTTTTTCGAAAATATTATTATAACAGTAGATTAAAGGTCAGAGAAAGAAAATAGACAGTACTTTACAAAAATTTTACAGGTCAGTGTTACAACGCACACCTAAAATGTAATGTTGGCATTTACTTTTGAAAAATACATATATATTTTTACTAGTGATGATGACACTCCAATGCGATGGAGATGTAGCATTAAGTCATCAGGATCGATTGAATGAAGTTCACATCCTGATACAAGGAGGTACTCGATCACGGGCCCTCCTCAAATTAACCACCAAGCTCCTGAAGGTCACATTCTGACACAGACACAGTCAGAAACGAAGGAGGTACTCGATCACGGGCCCTCCTCAAATTGACCACCAAGCTCATGAACTTGACCGAACAGCTCGACATGACGCTGTCGGCTTGTTATCTACCAGGAGATGGGATTGCAGACCGGGCCATAGGCACGGTATCCCAGACCACCTGTAACATCAAAGGGTCGAGTAGTACCCAGGTGGAATCTATTAGTACCCCAGGCCGCGGAGGCCATACTCAGTGTATGGGGAGTCCCAGACAGAGACTTGTTTGCTTCCATTTAGAATATATTAGTACCCCAGGCCGCGGAGGCCATACTCAGTGTATGGGGAGTCGCAGACAGAGACTTGTTTGTTCCAGTTAGAATCCATTAGTACCCCCGGCCACAGAGGCTATATTCATTATGTAGGGGTGTCCCAAAATAGACTTATTGGCTTCCAGGGCCACGGCAGTAGTATTAACTATGTTACACTGGACTCAAAAGATGGATGTTAAATATTAAATAAAATTATACTGTTTGTGTTCCTTAAATAAACAAGTAAAATTATAATTGAAAATTAGCTAATAAATAGTATTATCCATCTTTTGTACCACATTAAGGCAAATAGATCAGAACTCTGATTCTTTATGACGCCCTTCAGCCGTCTCTGGGATTATCAGCTGGATGAGTGTTTTCACCTCCCAGCTACAGACGTTACCATACTTGAATGGCAGACGGAACATACATTCTAATAACATCGGCCCCAGTGCTAATAAAGGATCTGTTAGAGACCCTAGTCTACAACAAGTAGATAAGTTATCTCTCCAAAATTTAAAATTGGTGGTGGAAGGAGCAATCATAAGATGCATTATGTGGGTCAATCTCACAGCATTGACCACAAGTTACCAACTGGTAGTGATGTGGTAGCCAGTGGCGGCGTAGCGTGGCTTGGCGCGCGGGGCGGTCCGTACCCCCCATATATATCCGCCCCCCCGGGGGCTATGGCACCCCAGAATGGTCTGGGCTGGTGCCCCCCAGGATTTTTGGGTTACCGATTCGAAGATGAAAGATGTTTTACGCCGTTACTATAGCGCTGCTGTTAGCTAAGCTGTTTTTACAGCAAAAACTTGCAGTACAAAACTGATACTTAGGTCAGTTGTATCTACCTTACCTTTTGTACATCAGTTCCTTAAGGCCATTTCACTTGCAAGGCCAAGTACACCGAGATCACCGGTCTTTAGTATTAAATTACTGGAATTAATTTGACTGGTTGCCGGCTGCTGGACTTTCTTCTAGCATTGAATTTTACTTGATAAACAGCTCTCATTCTTCTTCTTGCTTCAGATCGAAGAATCCATGATCTCATTCCTTTGGACACATTACAGGATTACTTTGTTGAAGTATCAGAATATGATCACATTGTGACATTGGCGTATCTAGGGTTGTTTTGCGGGGGGGGGCCCAGAACCTCCCCGCTATAGACATGACGTCAGCATTTTGGCTGATATTTGGATCTGAATCTGATTCAACCACCTACAGACTGTCTCTGACTGCTAAGCACCCAGATGAATGCATAATTATGTCCTGTAGTTTCATATTAGTGAGCTGATAAAGACTTCATTTTAATGGAGACCCCAGAGTTATGTGTGAAATTTGTTTATTTCCATAAACAATATGATAACGCCTGTTTTCCAGGTCAAATATTACAAATTGGATTAAGATCATTTTAGTGAATAATTACTTCTCCAAGAAGTGCAGTGAATATTTGCTTCTCCATGAAGTGTTTGGTCTGCAGTAACATCCAGATACTGGCTGGACAAGAGAGTAGTTGATAAGACCCCCAATATTTAATTGGAGGTGGGGGTATGTATACCTTTATGAAATATTACTGCAGAGACCTACGAAGGAACAATAACATCTTGTATTTATGAGTTTATAATTTTACAAGCATGTTATTAATAGTTAATTGTTTAATGTTATGTTATTCATAACAAGTTTTTAGTAATGTTTTAATTGTTCAAGATGAAAACATGTTTATGTTTATACATATTTATATTTTCAGATGGGGAGATCTTACTATTAACCTACCATAAGTACCAGAATGATTTTATTGGTTGATAAGAAGTTAATGACATAATGTTGATCTCAAGGAGATGTCCTAAATAATTTGAGTTATTTAACCTAAAGACTGGTTATTTGTTTAATAAGTTTCTTATTGGTTCGTCTGCTTCTCAGAGAGTACAATAAGTTGTTTAATGTATTATTTTGTATTGTGATATTAAACTTCTTTATATTCTTTCATTCTTAATACATTTTATATCACATAGCGTTTGTGCTTGACACCAGCAGATAACAAACAGGTCTCAACAGAACGCTGTGTTTTATTAAGGCACATAATAGAACTGTTTTGCATTACAACAAAACAGTTATTATGTGTAGAATAAAACACAGCGTTCCAGCAAGTGCTTGCTGGTGTTGGACGACTATGAAATGTCAAGTTGACAGATCACCAATTTCCATAGAAAGTGGTGCCAGCTGGTGTATGAAGAAGGTAAACTAGATGATAAAGCAGAGACAATTGGTAAGTTTTCTTATACCATAGACTAAAATAAGGCAAAGATCATAGACAGCTCTCTCAACAGAACGCTGTGTTTTATTCTACACATAATAACTGTTTTGTTGTAATGCAAAACAGTTCTATTATTTATAGGTCGTCCTTTACCTTTTCTGTTTACAATGAAGGGCTAAGTCTTAATTCAAAGGCAGTAGAGTTAAATTTTGCGTAATTTTGTATTTTTGAACAAGTTTGTTGATAATAAGGTTGAATGAACCTAATTTCTGTTTGGCTTAAAGGGTGACTGAGAGAGAATTCCATTCCATAAGGCGTTGTATCACACTGATTCACACTTTTATGGCATTGAGTCAAAGCTTCTGCATGCGAGTATTGGTGGGAGAGTAATAATAGGTAAGTTACTAATACTAGGAAGTGTAAAGGAGTTTTTTAAAAGCTGGTAGGTACATACTTGAAAAATAAATGAATTTCATTTGGGTTTAAATATTTAACATTTTCGAAAATTGGTTTGAAAGGTCGGGCAGAGCTCTGCCCGATCTTTACTTTTGCATCACATAGTCACATACATATGGGAATTTATAATTACTTTTGTTTTGCTAGAAAAGTTCGTTTATTCCCACTTCCCAGTCGTCAACATTGGGTACGTTGCCACTGGTGACGGATGGGTTATTAAAATCCCAGTTTGCTAGAGGTGCACAAATAGTCTTGTAGGGTTATTTATTCTGTACTTGTAGATCATTATTAGGAATAGTGTATCGAACTTTCGTACAATTTAAGTAGGTTACATGAACTTGAACGAGAACAATTGGATATGTGCCCAGTGCGTTGGTGCAGTAGCTTGCGTCAGCGGGTTCGATTCCCGCAGCCATTAAGATGGCGTGATTCGGAACTAGGACAGAGTTACAGTTTTTATGTAAATAAATTGGGGGATGCGCAGGCATACACGGTATTTAAGAGTTGACAAAGTTCAGACAAATACATATTATAACTAAAGTCATTTTTTTATTTGATTTGATATTTGGGATAGATAGACGACAAAATTCATCAAATCAAATCAAATAAGTTTATTTGCAGAACAAAATGTCATGATAATACAGGTATTCATTAACTTTTAGAAAAAATCCTACTAATATTATCTCAGATCATTGATCTGAGAATATTATAAATGCGAAAGTAATTCTGCACAGAACTCTGACTGTCTCTGTCGCTTTCACGCCTAAACCACTGAACCGATTTTGATGGAATATGGCATAGAGATATTATTATGTTTGAGTCCCGGGAAAGGACATAGGATAGTTTGTATCCCCGTTTTTGAAACAGGGACGCGCGCGATAAGTTTTTCTGTGACAAAAAAAGTCCTAAGTATGCCTTAGGCCGTGCTTCGTATAGGTGCATGTTTTAACGGTCTCTAAATGAAAACAAGAATTTATTCATAACATTCATTACATACACTGGCTCTATCCGCTCTATAGAATCACATCAGTCTGTAATTTTTGTTGCAATATAGCCTCTACTGCGACTGCTTAAGGTGCTACAGTGTAAAGTTTGACTTGCCGTCGTGGATACCTAAAAACATAACCCTCCTTCTGGCGCAGTCGGGTAAAACAAGTGTTTTCCAGACCGGTCTAATCACAGAACTGCCTTCAGCGGTTTTTAAACCTACTTATTCTAGTTTAACACTTCCTGTAGTAGTTTTCTTTAATGAGGAACAGATTCCGATGTGGTTGCAACGCTTGGTCAAAAAAGCTCCGGTCAAAAATAAGTTAGCAGTTTTGGCTGAAGCCGAAAAACAAGTTTTACGATAGCGAGTGTATTATTCAGTAGGATTTCAAGTACAAGCTTTCCTTAGTTTGGGACTAGAAGCGTAGTGCAGAATGTCCAAGGATATATTTATTTCGGCATGCGTAGGCCCTTCTTTCCCACTGGGCACTTTGGGCATATGCCTAGAGCCCCGTGACCTTGTCTACTCCAGCTTTCCTTAGTTTGGGACTAGAAGCGTAGTGTAAAATGTCTAAGGATATATTTATTTCGGCACGCGTAGGCCCTTCTTTCCCACTGGGCACTTTGGGCATATGCCTAGAGCCCCGTGACCTTGTCTACTCAAAAGACCTTTCTAATGATAAGGGCACCCCCTTGATCCTTAAGTGTCCAAAGCAATTAGTAGGTTAAAGACGGTCCTGGGCACGCGTGCGGATCTGGTTCGCCTGCCATAGAGCACGTCGTAATAATACTCATTGCACTAACTGGGGATCATCAATCAACGCTTGTTGCAACCCGTCCTTAACTTCTTATGACGTAATATCCAATAGCAAAGACATCACGGCTGCACAGCCGATCGGAAATAACCGCAGCGGGAGAGATGAAAAGATAGCTTCCTGTCGGCGCACGCGCAGCGAAAACAAAAAGATTATCATACAGCAGGGGTTCCCAAACTTATTGTCTACTGCCCACTTTGAGAATAAATTCTTTTTTAGCGCCTCCATTTGTAGTCGAGAGTCGAGTGCTCAGTAGGTGTCGAATGCCCGTTTTCACCATGAAACGCTAATTTTTAAGTGACCCCTAAGGTAACACCACGAATTTTGTTCACATAGGGTTAGGGTTCACATAGGGGTCACTTAAAAATAAGCGTTTCATGGTGAAAACGGGCATAAGAGTTCTCCTGTAGATGAAATTACAAATCGCCCCACAAGCCTCTACCAAAACGCCCCGATTTTTCTCCGGGTCTCTTACCCTTTAGGCCTGCCACAAGGGGAGGTTATAGTCCACTTTGGGAAAGACTGACATACAGGGTGTGTGGACAAACCCTTTCCTATTATTTTTACAGCTCAGCTCAGACTTCCTGTTTTGAGAAAAATAAGCAGGTACTATCTATTTATCTTGCGTTAACTCAGTAATGCTCTCGCAGATCCTTACACCATTAAGAGCACTAATGCAGCACATTTTTAAATTCATTTTTTGTGACTACTTACTCGTAGATCTACATCTACCACAGATCTGCCACTGTCAAAAAGGCTTATAACTGTTTCAATTTAAACTTAATGCAAATATTTACCTCTTCAACTTGGCTAAGCGACGATCTGCTGCCCCAGTCGTCCCAAGTATCCTTTTCGCCTGCAAAAGTATAGAACTGTAAATCAATATGCCATTTAATTAATAACATATTACTAGCAAACATAATAAACAAATTATTGAAGAATTTTCTTCCATTTTCTTCGTATTTATTTAAAAAACTTCATAGTGTTTTTAAATGAGCAGTAAAATTAACAAACTTACAGTAGCTAGCCTCGCTGCCCGCCTCCATGCTTCGACGCTGCATCTCCGTCTTCCGTTAGGGCATCACCTATAAAACATAACATTCAGATTTGTAATAATGCGTAAAAATTAGACTGTAATTATTGACCTCTGCGACAGTTTTATACTTTTGCTGTAGTAACATGGAGTTCCAAGCAAGGTATAATCTTAATTTAAACTTTTAATAGAATTCAAAATCTGCTTACAAATTACTGTTTTCAAACAAAATCAGTTTAACCCTGGGTTGCATGATCTTACATTAGATCAAAAGCAGTTATAGTTACGGTTCCTTAAAACTCTTATAAAATTCATTTATTTTTGCAAATAGGCTTTTGAAAAGCACTTTTACAATGTTAATAATGTACTGTATTGTTAAGGTAGTGCAACTGAGGCTAATTTTGCTGATAAAGAATTCTTCTTCTCAAAACTGGCCTATTTATTGTCCAGAAGCAGTGGTACGGTTAAAACTGGGACATGTAATGCTTTTTAAAAGCCTACTTGCAAAAATGAAATTAGTTTTAGGAGTTTTATATTACGTTGTAAATTCATTAGCTGAGGTTAGCTTTCTTAGTGTAATGTTGGTAGGTACATGAGTTATTATTTGAACCGTATTCTTTTTGTACTTATGACATGATTATCAGCATAATTTATTATAATTCAACAACAATTTTAAGCTTACTTACCTTCAACTTTTCGTCGGAGAATAAGCCAATTACCAACATCACACTGACTCACAACTAAGTAACACTTTGTTAAGTATCTTAATGAACAATAATTTATCACTTTGTAAGTATTTTTCGGGAGATATCTGTTTAAATACACGCCCTACGTCGGTAGACACTGAAGTATACGCCCTTCTGTTTAAACGCGGTTATCTACACAAGTACACTAAGTTAGAGTCCACAATTAGTCTCAGATGCACTAAAGACACTGGCTAAGAACCATTTCATTGATGGTTTGTGTTATTTTATTTATATTTGAAGAGAAATACGCAGAGTTCATTGTACCCCCAGTGTTTACAAAGATATGTCAAATCAATGGCTCGAATGGATTAGGTCTTTTCATATGTACTGTTTCACATCGCTTAATTGCACAAATAGATTCAGGATTTATTTCTATTGGAAAGTCCTTTTTACTACTTTTGCCTATTCAAATAGACTTCATAGCTTGTTTGTAAAATTTTTAATTATCATCATTAATTGTTTAATCAAATGACTTCAAAACTTCAAATGTTACCCCCAAAGTTGCTATTAAAAAGTACCTCTTTTATATTTTTCTTTGTTCAGAATATAGCAAAGGAATAATTTTTAAAATAATTTATTTGAAGTTTAAATAAAAATTTTGATATGATATTATGCAATAAAAAATTTGAATTTGAAAATTTCAAAAATTAGGTCAAAAGGTTCTCTCATAAATAAGTCTAATAGATCACTAAAGGCTTGCCTAGTTTTAAAGCGCGTAAATTCAATTGAAACTTTCTCTACTGGCGGTTCTGAGGTTTAACCAATGATATTATATAAAAACAAAAGCAGATATGTTATAAGCGCTCGCGCTGTGAATACTCAAATACGTCCCAATTGGGACGTCTTGTGTTTAGTCTTCGTGTGGCCTGCGTCGTGTGCAATCGCGTGCGTACCACACCGTAAGTTCCTGTGTTCTTACCAAAGTAAATAAAAAATGCCATCGTGTGTGTTTCGAAAGTGTACCAATTATGACTCTAAAGTAAACAAAATACAAGGGATCACTTACCACATGTGATTATGCAAAATTATTTAGTATTTATATTTTCAATTATTTATGCAAACAATCAAGACGCCATGCGCCATGTTCAAGTTAAGAAAGAGAAAGCGATCTTGTTTTGACGTTAGAGCGATAAGGATGCGTGCGCTGCGGACATAGATTAGTGAGTGCAGAATCGTTAAAACTATAGCTATCTCTTTCATTTGCGTGCTATTTCGTATCTTTTGTTTCACTTATCAGTTACATTTGTCAATGTGTGCAATTTGGAATAGCTCGGCACGGATTAAAATCGTAATTTCTATGAACGTAACATATCTATAGTTCTATAATATCATTGGGTTTAACTAAATAAATAATCAGTCAACTCCCAAAATAATTACATTTAATAAATTCAAAACAGTAAATGCCTATTACAGACTTATTCCTTCTTTTTCTTGCTAGCCGAATCGTCGTCATTTCTCGCGCTGCTTCGTCTCTTTCTATCTTCTATTTTATTCTCGGTGTCTTCTTTCTTGTCTTCTTTAGTCTCTGGCACGTACTTCTTGACTTTAGCTGCCTCGGGGGAGTATGCCCATAGCATCATCTCTAAATGTTCTGTTGTGGGTTCATCTTTGTCGTTGAAGAGTTTCGCTTCTGCATGCTGTAATAAACAATAACACAAAATTACAAAAAAAGTATTTTACTATCTTTCTATGGGGACTTGTTACCAACTGGGTTCTCTGGTTGATTTGTATTGGCAGTCAAGCAGCAGATCCTAATAATAAACGAGTTGCAGCTGTGGGAGTAAGGGAAGAGTCCAGTTTCTTTCCATTCATTAAAAGTATTGGACGGCCTTCGTCTGGCAGTGGACGGCATTCTGCTAAGAAGGGAAATCTTCTCAGTTCTTGAGTGAGTCCACGACTGGGATAGCGATTAGCAAATTAGACGACTTGCGAAAAGTCACTGGTAGAAGTGGGATGCGACAACAAGTCAAATGTATAGTTCCAAAATACTGAACTGTCCTATGCATGACATTGACAGTGGGGCGCCACCGTCAATACCGGATCGCTGGTTCCGATTTTTGCCATGTTGGAAACCATATAGTTGAACGATGGTAGCGCCGCCCCCCTGTCATTGAGTTTGGTGGGACAGTTCAGCGTGGGTCATCTATAGCGTATTTAGGGCAGCCCTCAACCAGCTGTGGACTGTACTCTGTTCATGAACATGGTTATGCTGATGAGGGGTCATCCATAAAGTACATCAAACGTAAAGGAGGGGGGGGGGGGGGGTCGACAAAGTGTTACATGGTGTGATGGTGTGACAAGGGGTGGGAAGGGTCCTTAGTTTCGTGACATCACATAACAATGTTTTGGAATGGAAAAAAACTAATTTCGGAACTGCTGTTTTAATTTAATAATTGTTCGATGTGAAATTGCAAAACATGTGACGTCACACTAGGAGGGGTTCAGAAATGTGACCACCTGTGATGAGAACGGGGCTCAAAAATCATGAAATTCGTGTAACGTACTTTATGGATGGCCCCTGAAGATTACGATGATGATTCAGATGACAATGTACAAGTAGATGAAGATGAGGTGAAAGTTAAAGATGATGATAAAGATGATGAAACCTCACCTTCTCCTTCAGCTCCTTAAGCGCCGCGTTCCGCACGATGTCCCACGTCTTTTCCCCATTAGCTGCGGTGACTGTCCGCAGGCGTTTGTACTCGCCGTTGACTGACGAGTACGCGGCTATGAAGGATTGCTGCAATCAAAAAAATACGTTGAGAGATAGCACTGATTATTTGGAGAGTTTAGACTGTTGTGCGACCACAACGCTGTCAATTTCTAGATGAAGATACCAGAGTAAATACAAATGAGTAGGTCATCTTCATAGAATTTTGTCAGTGTGTGCGTGCGCGCCGCATACGTATTGGCGCGCTCACATGCAAACCGCGCTCGGTGCGTTTCTATGAAGATGACCCATTTGTATTTACTCTGAAGATACTATGCCAAATTATGTTCAATGACAATGACTCGTTTTAGTACCTACTCGTAGGTAGGTAGGTATTCCATTAGAAAACTTGGTTTTAAAAAGCTATAAATGCTATAATTATGACTTAGAAGCCGATATAGGTACCAAACCACAACGCGTATGGGTGTGCCCCAAGGCTCTATATTTGGTCCTCTTAATTTTTATCTACATTTTGTTGTACCTTTCATATATTTCGAATGTGAATGTGTGTGATTAACAAATGTACCTACATTTAAAAGATGCACTAGTTAATCAAGGGAATGAATGCCTTGCTTATCAGGTCATTTTAGATTATAAGTGAAACGAAGGATTCTATGAACTTCCTGACAGACACAATGCAAGGCGTGACTTAACCCAGAAAATTTGTGTGAGTTGAGAACTCAACATCAAATAAATCGCACCGTCCACCACGCGAACTTTAAAGATTTTCTTCTGTCTGACACAATCATGGTGCCCCAACAATATTGGTGTTATTTGAAAGCCCAATAAATAAACTTAAAGAAAAACACTTTTTTTTTTTATAAACAATTAACAGGTACCTACCATAAATGTGACATGAAAAAAGGCCTCACTTGGGGCTCACCTCTGGGATCAATTAGACCATTTTTTGTGGATATAAAACCAAGTAATAATATAGCGATAGCGATTAATCCCATTTAACAGCCATAAAAGTTGGCTCAAGCTTACGCTTAACAACTACCTATTTTTTGAAGAAGTGACTCTGGATCCTTCTAAAAACACATTTTTTGGGTAAAAACCTTTCCTATAATGAAATGAAGTTAAAACTAGGCTTTCAAATGCAACCAATGTTGGTGGGAAGTGGGAATGCATACGTTTGAGAAGTCCTTGTTGCGGGAGGTGCGATTAATTTGGTGCCGGGTGTAAGTACCTACCTGCTGTTCTGTCACGTTCTCAGTGAGCTTGGCAGCGGTCTTGACGATGCCCAGACTTAAGTACGGGTTGTTTTGCTTGCTCAGATGCATCGAGTCGAAGTCGTCTAAGAACTTCTCGAATATCGAGATCGCTTCTTTGATGTTAGACAGCTTGGTTTCATCTCTGGTGCCTGCAATTAGCGGTAATAGAACAAAATTAGACTAAGTATTCTTTAGTCTACCAGCTACTTGCTTTAATTTCGAAATCGCTTCACGGAGGGAAGTAACAAACAATAAATGCCAGAGCGAAACGATTACGGAATAGGCTAGTTTCCTAAAAAAATTTTTTTAGTCCGTCAATATAAAAAAAAATATTGGACACGTATATTTTTAATTGTCAATCAAACAAAGTTTTATAGTGCGTTGAAGTTCCGCGCGACGTCACAAATTGCTGCACTTTTTACGCACTCACTGACGTCACGGGCCTTTTCTTTAGAACTTTGACACGTTCTCTCTTTACATTTTCATTAATTTTAAAGAGTGAAAAATATGTGTCGAGTAGTTTTTGAAAGCTAACTGATGGACTAATTAAAACTCTTGCTTTTTTACCCAGGAAACATCCCTATTACAATTTCTGTCCCGTTTCTAACACTGTGGTGGAGGATGTTCTTTAGTCTATAATTTTTGTATTGGCATCTTGCTTTGTGCGAGAGGGATAGAAAGACCCCGAAAATACAGTTTAATTAAAAAATATGGCCTTTTTTTCCTCCACTCAGTGCTAAAGATTTCCATCGCTTAGCGTCTCCAGATATTGAACGAACAGAAGCTTCTAAAATGACTAATGTAAGATCATTAACTCATACATTAAAACCCTTTTCGTCTTCCCAATGAGGCTCCCATTTCTTCAACACCATGATAAGATTCATCCCTTAAATGGACTTCGACTTAAAACCTCTACCTCTAAAATGGCTAAGTAAGAACTAAGATCAAGAAACTCACACGTCAGAACCCTCTTCGCCCTCCCAATGAGGCCCTTTACTGCCAACTTCTGGTAATCAGGGTCTCGGCCTTCCAGCTCCTTCAGGGTGCCGTCAGCCGTCTCCTTGTCCTTGAACCCCAGCCCTGGGACTGTGTCTGGGGGCAGTTCAGGTTTCTTGGCTTTCTCTTCCATCTCCACGTCGGAGTCTGAACTGGAATCCTGTAAGGAAGATGGGATATAGGTACCTATAAGATTTTTTTTATCTCTAGCACGATAAACTTTCGACTTCGAATCCTTTGCGTATTCTTGAATCGTCATCAAAAGATTTACTTAAAAAGAAAACTGAAACAGCGCCCCTATGACAATCAAGATTTGTTGAATTCGAAGGCTGGGTATCAAAATATTGTCGAACACGCAAACGATTCGAAGAACTCATCAAACTCATTTATTTATGTAAATAGGCTTTAAAAAAGCACTTTTACACGTCCCAGTATTAACCCTACCACTGCTTCAGAACAATAAAATGGGCCAATGCTGAGAAGAAGCAATATTGTAGACGTCGATATCGTCACCAAACTGCATCTCACTGTTAAGATAAGGTGTGGTGTGATTGTAGTCAAAGACTTGCTTTGTTCTCCATTACAAAAGACATCACAATAGTAAGTCTATAGTCCGGTCCCTGGGCCTGAGCACGTAGAATTTTGTCCAATGACCCCAAGCTACCTATCCTTATCGCTCGCGCGTAATTATGTTGCTGTCGCGCTCGCACACTCACTGCTGCCGCCCGTCGCACAGTCGCGTCGCGATAACGATAGGTAGCTTGGGGTCATTGGACAAAATTCTACGTGCTCCGCGACCAGACTTTAGTAATTTATGTTGATTAAATTTTACCTGGTCATCGCCATTTTTGTCTTCCTTCTCCTTCTTCTTCGGCACCTCTTTCTTTTCCGGTTTCTTATCAGTCTTCTGTTCTTTGTTTTTGTCCAATTCTTCTAGCCAGTTCTCGAACACTTGCATTGCTTCTTTGATGTTCTTTATTTTGTCTTCTGCTTTTGTCACTGTAAAAAATAAGTATTTGAGGAGTTAGTTCTAGTATGCTCCAATAGATGGCGTGGATTGATAATGTAGCTCGTGAAAGCGTGATACAGTTACTTCATTCAGTTGAATCATCAACGAATTTACATGATGGGGCAGTGGATAGGACCTATGAACTTGATATGATGTCGCAAATTAGCAATATTTGGGACATGTACGAGCCAATTGATGGAGTTAGAGAAGGAGAAGACATTAGGACACTAGCATATGACTTGCAATGGGAGGATGTAACTTTAGGGCTTCGCCATATGCCAGACAATTTTTAGCCATAGATTCATAATATGTGGCCCTGAAAAGGCCCTGAAATGTAGTGAATAAAAGCTTAGACTTGATAAGATGCCACAGCTTGATGTGACGTCATTGTACTTACTTGAAAGCACCCTCTTGGCTCTCCCAAGCAGTCCTCTCACGGTGAGGCGCCTGTAGTTAAGCGGGTGCTCTTCTAACAAGCGAAGGGTCTCCTCGGCCTTCGCTTTGTCCTTGAACCCGAAGCCGGAGTCCTCTTTGTCGTCTTTGCCCATGATTCTGGAAAACAGAACACTCGTGTTTAGGCTATTAATGTCTTTTCTGTGCTTACTGTTCTCCACTGCAGGAACGAACGACCGTTTTCAATTTAACTGAGGACATGGAGTATTTGGCCAGAGGAATTGGGAAGGCCTGATGTTCGCATCTTTGTCCCTTAGTCACCTCCTACGACATAATTATACGGATAATAAGTACTCGTATGTTATGTGTCCACTCATGGGTGTACCCAACTTCCGGCCTGTCAAGTCCGGGCAAGTCAGGTTTGACTTAGTTCCTTAAAAGCGACTCCTTTGGGGCAGTCGCCGCGCTGCAGAAGAGGGTAAAGGGAAACAGATCATTTTTTTTAAAGATTAGTAGTTAATATAGTCCCGTTAGCCCCTGGTACTAAGCTAAATATGCTTGTATCACGAGTGAGCTTACCACAATAGTCGAGCGCCGGTGGGATTCGAACCCGCGTTCCCTGGACCACGAGTCGACCAGTCCGACCCATTCACCGTTCGGCCATCGTGGCTTTATTGTGATGAACAACTGGCGGGCGTAGCCGCTGACACATACATGGAATACCTATCTTATCAGTTGTTTTTGTGCAGTTAGTAATGGGCATTTGGGCATGATGTGGGAACGCAGGATGTTACTCAGGTTACGCTTTCGCTTGTCCAGCGAAATGTGTACAACCTATGTGTGTTACCAGTGATAACTTATGGCTCGGAAACGTGGCCTCTCACCGTAGGCCTTATACAGAAGCTCAAAGTTGCACGGCGTGCTATGGAGAGGATTAGCAAGCTGAAGTGGCAATGGGCAGGGCACATAGTAGGTACGCAGAACTGGATGGCCGATGGGGCAGCAAGGTTCTGGAGTGGAGGCCGCGTACCGGAAAACGCAGCGTGAGACCTCCACCTACAAGGTGGACCGACGACATCGTAAGGCCCTTTTCACATGTTCCGGTTGCCGGCTAACCGGCGCCGGGTACCCGGTGCTGGTGAAGTGTATGGGCATGCCGGATTAATTACGCCGGAACATGTGAAAGCTACGTACCATGGCCATACACTTCACCACCGGATACGGCGCCGGTTAGCCGGCAACCGGGACGTGTGAAAAGGTCCTAAAGGTAGCAGGGAAGCGCTGGACGCAGGGCGCTACCAATCGATCAACGTGGAAAGCATTGGGGGAGGCCTATGTTCAGCAGTGGACGTCATATGACTGAAATGATGATGATGATGGTGTACTTACTACCGAAAGAGTGGGGACCTATTCTACTCTGCCAGAACCACACGGTGATTGTAAATGTCAACACCTAATAATACTAGTATTTACTCAAAAACATATATTTTTATCGATGCAGTAATGCCGATGTCGTGACGACCACGAAAGGACAATGTCGCGGCCTTGTGAATCCAAATTTTATCATTTGCATAAGTTCGCGCTTTTTCATACTGTTGCATGTAAATTAGGAAGTATTGTGCTGTTTTCGTTAAATCAACTAGTAATTTACTAAAATATTCTTCCAAATTATCATCATTATCATTTCAACCACAGCACGTTCACTGCCATTGACGTATCTAGGGTTCTTTTTTAGGGATAGCCTAGCCCCTGATATGCCATGTCATGCGATTAGTATCACCTCATAAGTTAGTACTATCAACATGGGGCACCAGACTGGGGGGTGGGGGGTCTTGGCGTACGATCCCCCCCCCCTGCTATACATACGCTAGGCCAGTGGTTCCCGAAAGGCCGCAAGGGTTCCGTAAAAAATATTATCCCACGTTTCGTGACCGACGTTGTTCGCTCGCACACAAGCAGGGGCAGGGCGTGCGGGCGGAGTAGTACGGGGGTTTCGCTAGGAAAAGTATAATCAATTAGGGTTCCTTGGCAAAAAAAAATTGGGAAACCCTGCGCTAGGCATCCTCCAATGATTTCCACAATGACCTGTCGGTAACGGCCTGCATCTATTAGCGCCTTCTCTTATTAAAGTCTAGCCAGCAAAAACCAACTGCATTAAAACTTCAGTTCTTTGCTCTGTCAAATATTTGCACAGATGTTATGTTTTATTTTAGGTAAGTACGTAAATAATCCAAGATAGGTTTTAACGTTGTCACGAAAATCCTGAACAAATGTTTTGCAATGCAATTTTTACCTACCTAGCATATTAAGCATATTTACAACTAAGTAGTATACCAAGACATAATATTTACAGACAAGTTATCAAAAATATTAGTATCTCACTAAGGCCATAACTACAATATAGGTACAAGTAAAAAAAAGTAGGTAGATACCTACCTACTATGCTAAACACAAGAAGGCTGAGTTGCATCATCTTAGTAACTTTAACCGTAACAATTAAAGCTAGGTATTAACCGGTGTTTTTGTATTCAGTTTGACAGACTTTTGACGTTTGTTATAGTTAAAGATCGTCGCTTGCCTCTCTAACTGACGTATCTGACATTTTTTTTCGAAACAGCCCCCCTAGACAAAACCCACTTTTTGATCGAATCGAAAATCGAATCCGTCAAAACTCCATACAAAAAAGGGGCTTTTCGACCACTTTTCGACTGGTTTGCGATTATAATTTGCACTTTGTCTAGACCCGCTGAGTTATCTACACCATCAAGACCACAGATCAAGACGAATCGATCTGTCTAATCGCCTGAAAATTTTGCAAAATGTCAGTTACGTCAGTTAGAGAGGCAAGCGACGAGATGAGTTAAAGTAAGATGGTGCAACCCAGGGTTAGTCTTTCTTTAAGCCCCCAATTATTCCAAAAGAAAAATTAATGAAATTGTCATGTATCATTTGTGAAACATTGGGAATCAGTATGCGCCAATAGGAACTGGCTATTTTATTACAAAACAGCTGAATGTAGAAATTGTAAACTCACTTAGCTATACTTGTACTTGTAATTAAATCCAAACAAAAGGAAACATGTAAATTGAATGTGTCATTTGTGAGACATTGCGAATTTTTTTTAACAGCCGAATTAACCAAATGTGAACTCATACATACCAATTAGGTGACGTCATAGGTACCTTGGGATTAGTACAGTCGCTAGCAATTCAAACTACTGTTAATAATCATGACTGTCGCAAAATCGCTTTTAAAACACACCCATAAGGTGCAGTTTTTAACTTTAACTTCGTCCGTACGATAATATTGTCACTTATTTAGATGTGGAATGAATAAATAAGTAAAACACTGATAAGGGTAATTTAAATTCTAAATAGGCGCTTGACAACACGGTATTTTTTTAACGGGATCCCGGGTTCGATTCTCAATCGGATCATTTTCGTCACGACGTTTTCTATATTTCATAGTGCCTATTAAAACCTTTTCACGTTTAACCGATTAAAAGATAGTTTGAGACTACCAATAATAACTGGTGGAAAGATAATGAAAATGACAGTTTTTAGACTCAGGCAAAAACATAGAACTTAGAGTGTTCATGCCTGTTTTACCCTAGCTATGGCCCTAAGGTTTTCTATTACAGACAAAATACCAGGGATGTTATGGATATCCGTAACTGTAACCGAAACTTTCGGATATCCGAAATAAAAAAATATCCGTAACCGTAACCGAAACCGGTATAATATTATCCTATATCCGTTACCGTATCCATAACCGAAACTACAATCCATAATTAAAATCCCTACAAAATACGCAAAAGCTAATATAGATTAGTAGGCAGGTACCTATTTCTTTATCAAGCATACAAAACAAAAACGACTAACAATGACTTCGAATCCAAGAGAAAAATATTTCAGGAGTTGTGGATTATCTTTAGATTTTATAGCATACCTAATGCTCAATTCCGAAGCTTTTGGTAATTCCAAATTACCTATGCCAGCTCCTATTAATTCTAATGATCTATTGTCACTAATGAACTAACCTCGAGCTAACTGCGCACCTCGCTCGAATGCGACTCTCCCTCGCACTTGCACACCTCTTTGAAGCTTCGGTGACGTGACGGCTGCCCGGTGCGCAGTTAATCGACCGGGTTGTATGTCGCAAGACAGATACGCACTTAACTATGGAGCCACAATCTTTTTGTTCCAAAATAACATCTATTACGACAGTATAAGATGCCACACTGTAGTTCGATGTGTGCTATTGTCTGTACACAGGCAGTTCAACCAATCAATTTTTCTTTTACAGGCTGTGAAAATACGATCCACTTACTAAAGTGTTGTAAGCACTTAATTAAAAGATTCTGTGTTGCCATCATGACGTCATTAAGAATGGTGTTGGTATAGAAGTGACGTCATAAATTGGTATTTGCTGAACACAAGTTCAAGTTCATCAATCAATACTAATGTCAAATATGTCATAATGGCAACACAGAACCTTTTAATCACTGTTTAAGGAAAATTAATCTGTTTTCATAGTTAAAAAGGTCTTTCTGAAGTAGTCTCAAAATATTTTTGTTAAAAATAACCGGGCTAGGATGCGCGCTATGATAAAATCTTATCGACGATTTTAGACGACAAATGTATGGGCTTATCGTCCAAAATCGATAAAAGTTTATCACGTCTTAGGCCTACTACTCAATCGATACTTCTGCCATGCTTTGATCAACAAAAAGTCAAGTTTTTGTAACGAATACGATACGCGATTATCGAGCGACCGTCTCTACCGGTTGGGTAATAACCCCGAATTTTATGTATGTAAACAAAATTACGCAAAGCCATGACATCACCGGTCTACTCCATTAATAAGAATGATTTCAAGCTCATATTTTAAGTTTTGTGTATCTTTTAGGTATGTAACCTTGACCGTGAAGCGCGAAAGTCTGGGAGGACGATCATTGAAGTAAATATTTACGAGCGTATAAGTACATATTATGAGGACGATACTATCCGTTCGCTTCAAGTTTGCCGCTGGCGATATGACGTCACTCGAAGGGAAGCGTCTATAACTAACAAACTATCGTGCACCCCATGCGCGTAGTTATATTATAAGTGGGGGGCGCCGGGGGGCTGTGCCCGCCCCAGAATGGTCTGAGGATTTTGGGATACCGATTCGAAGATTACAGTTTGTAGTGTGTACCTACTCACTCATCCCCCCGTATCATGACATGCATGACACTAGCTGTGCCTGCGACTTCGTTACGCGTGAAAACCCGTTTTCGCAACATTTTTCTGTTCTTATCTTTGGTGTGCAATAAAGTGTATTTATTATTATTATTATTTGTCATTGTTGCTCTGTACGTATTACTTCTAGCTTGATGGTATTAGCCTTCCTCGATAAATGTGCTATCTAACACTGAAAGAATTTTTCAAATCGGACCCGTAGTTCCTGAGATTAGCGCGTTCAAGTAAACAAACAAACAAACTCTTCAGCTTTATAATATTAGTATAGATGGTATACATGTCAGGAGCCAGGCCCCCTCTGAAATATGACCCTCGATACTCCAATACCCCCCCACCCCCTCTCCCTCCCTTGGAAAATAACCCTAGATGTTTACAAGAGCGGATGCGGTCATCAGGCCGTCTGGCCAGGCGTGATGAGTGGTTTTGGTTGAAGTATCGTGCTTCTGCAATGGAGACCTTAGAGACAGATAGCCAAAAGCCCTCATGGTCAAGGTTAGGTCTATTTACCTACATTATAAAAGTTGTCGATGTGGATCGAAAATAACTGAAGCTACGACAGTAATATCATAATAGACGTGGCTAAGTACTTGGTGCAGAAAAAGTATGCTTGTAGAAAACCTAGAGTATTTTTGTAGGTAATTTACGGACGTAGCGAAATGATGAATTTTATTATCATATTCATTGCAGTCTTTTGAAGAATTAAAAGAATTAAATTAAAAAAAAAACTCTAAAGCTAAAAAAAAAACAATAAAATCACCGGCAAAAGATAAATCGTTTTTTTTTTCACGTTATGCCAGAAAAGAAAAGCAAATGCAAATACTTACGTATTTAATTAAACCCCAGAAATGTATCAGTCCAAATATCACGAAACCTCTTCAATTCTACTTTTAACTAGAAAATTACTCTTTATATTACTTTAAACTATTTTTAAATTCAATCTTCAGTGCACACGCTCGCTCCTTAGCGAGATTCTATTGACTGGCGAAAAATACACATCAAATATTAGCGGGAACGTAAATAACTATAGCGCCTCCAAATTAAAACACCTCTTCAGCAATGTATCATTGAATACACGACGTGATATTACAATTTGCCGAGTTATACCAACAGTCGGCGGCGAACTAAAATACAAAGTGACGTCATACTATCATTCCGGTTCGAACCAAGGCTGAGTATTTTTTCTAATGACATCATCATGATCGTGTCCCACTTTAGGTATTATTTGGAGCCTTGAGATTTCTTTAGATGTGATGATTTGGACGCTAAAAGAAATCATCTACCCACTGAATATCTTTTTATAAAGTACTTAATTTACAAAATGCATGTTTTTGTTAAAATATAATGTAATTATTCGCTAACAATTTACAGCTTAGGATTTTTATTTTTCGCTTTCGATTACTCGCTTCGAAGCACCTGTTTGACGAGACACAATAATTAATATTCGGGTATTTCCTATCTTCCCTCGATCTTAGATATTGAAACAATCAAAGATGACGGAAAATTATTTAAATACTCCCGCGCCGCGCTGCGGCAATGTGAATGGCCGCGCCATTTTCCACACCGCCACCTCTAAGTTAGTTCCGATTTCATCTGCCCCCTAGACAAGTTGCATTTTTTGGACGAATCGAAAATCGAATCCGTCAAAACGTCATACAAAAAAAGGCGACTATTTTACGACTGGTTTGCGATTATAATGTGCTCTTTGGCTAGGTCTAGACCTAATTGAATTTTCCTATAATATCGTAACGCGTTAAATTCGGACGGCTGTATTTGACATTGACAGACACATTGCATAATCCACAGATCCATATCTGTGGCATAATCTGTGCAGTGCACTGAAAAAAAAATACGGCAGAAAAAGAAAAAAAAAAGAAACGTGTGTTTTGCGGCGGATTTTTTTCTCGTGTGCAATATTTTTATTGCAAAATACTGAAATGTGTTCAGTAGAACAGAAACCCGTGTTTCGGGACCTGACCGGCGAGGATCCAGACCCTGAGGTGACGGAGATCGAGTCGCTATGCATGAATTGCCATTCCAGTGTAAGTAGAAAATGTGGATTGTTCTGGAAGCATGTTGTTGTTTTTTGAAAATTAATGATTATTTCTTCCTATTTCGTGTTCTTTATGTACTTATTTACATTTTTATGGGTTCTGCGTGCTAAAATAAACACTACACAGTCATGATTCGTGATATTTAATATGAAATATGTGGAGTTGAATGACTGCGTATTTTTGTTTTTTGTTGTTTCTACGAAATCTAAATCAAATTCAAATCGTTCATGCAAATCCTTAGATAATTCAATAAAGACTACAGGATTTGGTTTGATTTGCTTACTAATTGTCTCAGGTCTCTGGAATTATTCACTGTTCACTGATCGGAAATTTTCGAATTCGAATCTTCTAAATGTATTCCAATTGCACATTCCAGTCCTTGCAAAGTTGCAATTCATCAATAATTTTGCGTGTTGCTTTGTTTTGTGAGGCGGATTTTCACTTTTACCGTCTTGTGATCAAAAATGGCTGTGGAATCTAGGCTTTTAAGATATTCTTGGTCAGAGGGTAGGGTTAGATTTTGTGTAAACTGATTTTCATAATTTTTATCCACCAACTTCATTATTATTCGTTTATTTGCAAAAAGAGGGAGAGTTCATGAGTTAGTACTCTGCCACCGATAGTTGAAAAGGCGCATCTAACGGCCGTATTCACAAATAATGCTTATGTGAAGCAGCAAATCGAACGCACAGCATTAAATAGAGCTAGATTGGTTCGTGTGTCACCCTGTGTGTGAGACCCCATAGTAATGCTTGTGAAAACAGGCGTATCACTTTTTTCAAATTTGTGAGTTAACTCAAGAACAGCTAAGAATTAACCATTTAAATTGTTTGAAACTTTTATCTCCGTTTTGATTTGGTGTTAGATGTGCGCTTTCAACTATCAGGGGCAGTGCTATTATCTTAAAGATTTAGATATTTATTAAAGACTAGCTTTCCGCCCACGTGGAATTTTGTCTGTCACAGAAAATCTTTATCCCGCACGTCCTTGTTTCAAAAACCGGGGATAAAAACAGTCCTATGTCCTTTCCCGGGACTCAAACTATCTCTATACGAAATTTCATCAAAATCGGTTCAGTGGTTTTGGCGTGAAAGAGACAGAGACAGAGTTACTTTCGCATTAATAATATTGTATAGATCAGTGGTTCTTAACTGGTGGTCTGCAGACCACTGGTGGTCCCTGGAGACATTCCAAGTGGTCCACGAAGTGCACTTGCACGCCTTAGTCAAAACCACTTTTAACTGATTTTTGCAGTTAAACTGGTTTACTTTCGATTATGATTATGAGGTGGTCCCTGACAAGACAGAAATTTGGTAAAATGGTCCCTCATGACTTAAAGGTTAAGAACCACTGGTATAGATAAAGATATTTATTAAAGATAAAGATATTTTTTACAGGGCATGACACGTCTGCTGCTGACCAGGATACCGTACTACAAGAATGTCGTCATCATGTCGTTCTCTTGCGAGGAGTGTGGCTACGAGAACAATGAGATACAGCCTGGAGGGGCGTTCGTTGAATTGGGGGTCAGGTGAGACTACCTAATATTACCAAGAAAATAAAACTCATTTTATTTTTGCTAGTAGGCTTTTAATAAAAAGCACTTTTACACGTCTCAGGAATATCTATTCACTGCTTCGGGACATTAAACGGGCCAGTACTGAAAAGAAGCAGCGCAAGAAACTCAGTCACTATTCAGTTATTAATAAAAATTTATTCATACCGAGACTATTTGACTTTACTGAATAAATACTTTTTCTTTCTTTCTTATACTGCTGCTTGCTACTGTTGACTGACTTTCTTATGCTGCTTCTTTTCAGCATTGGCCCATTTATTATCCCGTGAATGTTTAAAATAAATAAATTATTCTATTCACAGATGGAAACTCCACGTTGATACGCAGACAGATCTAAACCGACAAGTTGTGAAGAGTGACTACACTAGTGTGAGAATACCGGAGCTGGACTTCGAGATACCTGCTCAGAGTCAGAAAGGAGGTGAGTGAGTTAGGGCTATATTTCACCAGGACACCATGGCGGCGCAACCAGTCACCGGCTACTAACAAAATGTATGCAGCTTTGCGCAACCAAACGGACACCAGGTGAGTAACTCTCTATAGAGCTGCATACATTTTGTTGGTAGCGGCGACTGGTTGCGCCGCCATGGTGTTCCGGTGAAATATAGCCCTTAATGTCCACTACTTTGGGTTTAAGCCTATAGATCAGGAGTGGCCAACCGGTCGACTATTAGTCCAGATCCAGAGTCAGAAAGGAGGTGAGTGAGTTGAATGTCCACTACTTTGAGGTTAAGCCTATAGATCTTTTGTTCCCCAACTTATTTGAGACGCGCCCCCTTTCGACCATACATAAATTCCGCGCGCCCTCCTCCAGTCAAGATTATTTATTGGTCGCATCGAGCAGTCTGGAATGCATTCTCTCAGCGGTCGCAGGTTTTTTTTATATTTAATTATACAGATGGCCCGCGCCCCCCTTTAAAGGTCTAGGGTCAACGAAACCCTGGGCGATCTACTATCACTTACATACTTCTTGATATCTTAAATGAAACAGATAAGTTTAGTACACAATCATGTAGTATTTTTCGCCTTGCCACGATCGACTGGACTAATAATCGCGATCGACCAGTTGGCCACCCCTGCTATAGATCGTTTCATCCACGAAGACGCGCCCCACCGATTTTTGGTCCCGGTCGCGCGGGGTGCGGGGAGTGTGGTCCGAGCAAGCCGTAAGGCATTACTGTAGTGTGCGTGTGCACTCATGGAGCATTTAGCGTGTACCGATAACACTCAAGCATAAGCGGAAGAATGGTGGGGCGCGTCTTCGTGGAAGAAACGATCTGTAGTTAAATTCTTACTTATGCCAATTGCCGATGGGGCAGCAAGGTTTTGGAATGGAGGCCGCGTACCGGAAAACGCAGCTTGGGACGTCCTACAAGCTGGACTGACGACATCGCAAAGGTAGCAGGGAAGCGCTGGACGTAGGCCGCTACCAATCGATCAACATGGAAAGCATTTGGGGAGGCCTATGTTCAGCAGTGGACGTCCTATGGCTGAAATGATGATGATGATGATGCCAATTTGTTATTTCCCAACAGAGGTGACGACAGTAGAAGGAATTATATCGCGAGCGGTCTCCGGGCTGACCCAAGACCAGAGCGCTCGGAGGGAGCAGCATCCAGAGGCAGCGGAACAGATTGATCGCTTCGTGGCCAGACTGCAGGAGCTGAGGCACCTGGAGAAGAAGTGGACCCTCGAGCTGGAGGATATTAGCGGTGAGGAGTCTATTTTATTTATTTTTTCAAATTCAAATTATTTATTGCATGTCACATGGGTAAGGGTTGACAAGAACATAATATTGTACATGTGACGCCCAGTGAAGGCGTTTTATTCAATAAGTACACATACATACAGGTTACAGTCATTTACATATCAAACACATATCGTCATAAATTATAGCTTATATGTTATTCTAGGTTATAAAGAATAATACGGTAAAGTTTCGTCAAAATCCGTTCAGTAGTTTTTGCGTGAAAGAGTAACAAACATCCATCCAGTCATCTAGATATCCTGACATCCAGACAACCAAACTTTCGCATTTATAATATTAGTAAGATTGTTACTTCGATAGATAGTAGTGGAAGTTAATAAATGAAAAGAGTGGACTGTATGAAAATAATTGTCTATTCGGTATAAATTTACAAGATTATCGAGATTGTTTAGTGCAAAGTCGTTGAAAAGAGTGCGTCAGGATCGTCTTCTTCGATGTTCGCTCGCGAACCGAACATTGCTCGTTCGTTCGCCGAACGCTCGCCGCTCCCTCCGGTCACGCCGCCCGCGGGGAATGTCCGTGAGTAGACAAGGATCTTACTAAATCGATGATAAATATAATCTCTAATTTTTTTTTTTCCTTTTATTATCTACGATCGGCCATCCATAGCCATAATTAGATGTGTTCTGGGAGCGGATTATTTGACTAGTATTCCATTGAATAGCAAAATCCATCACTGGTAAAAGCTCTACTTTCAAGCTAATCCCTAAATAAATACTAAAAGCTGGTTAGCCCGCTACGCCTGGCTCAGTTTTAATTTTAATTGTATCATTGTCGGCCGTTTGGTGTAGTGGTTCAGAGCGGACTACTATGCCGAGAGGTCCCGGGTTCGATTCCCGGCCGGGCAGAAATTGAAATGATGAATTTTAATTTATGTGACGGGTCTGGGTGTGACTATGTATAATATTTATGTATTTAAAAAAAAAGTATATAAGTAGTATATCCGTTAAGCTAGCACCCATAACACAAGCATTAAGTTGCTTACTTTGGGGCTAGCTGGCGCTGTGTGAAATTGTCCAAAGATTTATTTATTTATTATTTATTTATTTATTGCCCCAGGCAACTGCTTCGTGGAGAACCCGGAGGCGCCGCGTAAGGACCCGCGGTGCGAGCGCTCGGACTTCGCCCGCACGGCTGAACAGAATCACGCGCTCGGCATCTTCACACGGGAGGAGGTCGGTATTGCTCCTTTATTCCCATCCACCCCCTTTAAGCTTGCCACCGGGGTGGTGGTTGGCTATAAATATATGGCGTTTATATTCCCATCTACCCCCTTCGAAACTTTGTGTACCATACAAGAATGCATGGTAAATTCAGTGAACTGCTCCTGAATCGAATGTACCTACTACTACTATTTCTATTTATTTATATTAACCGGCAGACAGTGGTGACTGAGTTTGTTGCGGCGCTTCTTCTCAGCACTTGCCAAATGTTGGTCTCGAAGCGCTGGTAGGGTAAAAAGATTATGAGACATGTAGAGGCTCCTTAAGAGCAAAATGACGATTTGTAAGAACTATTTATTAGTCTAAACAAATAAAGAAATTTTGACTTTGACTTTGTCACCCGGGTGGTGGTTGGCTATAAATATATAGCGTTGATATTCCCATCTACCCCCTTCGAAACTTGTCACCCGGGTGGTGGTTGGCTATAAATATATGGCGTTTATACTCCCATCTACCCCCTTCGAAACTTTGTCACCCGGGTGGTGGTTGGCTATAAATATATGGCGTTTATATTCCCATCAGATTAGCCGTGTGGTGACGGCAGAGTAGAATACATTTGTCACCAACCCCTACTCTTCCCGCGGGTGTCGTAAGAGGCGACTTAGGGACTACACATCAAACAGAGAACGGGCAGCAGCGCTCTCTGAAAAACATCAATCTTTTAAACTGCGATCTCAAACCCGCCTGCCAAGCGTGGGGATTATGGCAAAACCCTCCACTATAGTGGAGGAGGCTCATAGTCCAGCAGTGGACTGTAAAGGGCTGTTGATGTATGTATATTCCCATCTACCCCCTTCGAAACTGTCACCCGGGTGGTGGTTGGCTATAAATATATGGCGTTTATATTCCCATCTACCCCCTTCGAAACTTTGTCACCCGGGTGGTGGTTGGCTATAAATATATGGCGTTTATATTTCCATCCACCCCCTTCAAGCTTGCCACCGTGGTGGTGGTTGGCTATAAATATTTATGGCGTTTGTATTCCCATCTACCCCCTTCGAAACTTTGTCACCCGGGTGGTGGTTGGCTATAAATATATGGCGTTTATATTCCCATCTACCCCCTTCAAAACTTGTCACCCGGGTGGTGGTTGGCTATAAATATATGGCGTTTATATTCCCATCTACCCCCTTCGAAACTTTGTCATCCGGGTGGTGGTTGCCACTAAATTGGTGGTGTTCACCAACCACGTGGTGATTGGCACCTATTTCGTTGCATCTACACTCTTCGTAGTTATAGTACAGGGGCTTACCTATAGTGTTGACGAAATTAAAATAACTTGAAAATATCGAGTATGAGTTTTTAGCAATTTACCAATATTATTACCACATTTTGCAATATCAGCATCTCTATCAATAGTTGGGCCATCAGTAATTGGCTATTGTCCAACTACAACGAACTGTCCCATCAGTGTCATTGACAGGGGGCGCCACCGTCAATATAGATGACCCACGTTGAACTGTCCCACCAAACTCATTGACAGGGAGGCGCTACCATCGTTCAACTATATGGTTTCCAACATGGCAAAAATCGGATCCAGCGATCCGATATTGACGATGGCGCCCCGCTGTCAATGTCATGGATAGGACAGTTCAGTATTTTGGGACTATACCGGATCGCTGGCTCCGATTTTTGCCATGTTGGAAACTATACAGTTGAACGATGGTGGCGCCTCCCTGTCAATGAGTTAAGTGGGACAGTTCTGTGTAATTCATCTGTACTGAGCATCATATCTAATACTTTTTTGGCAGGCCTTGTCTACTATATAAAAATAAGTCGGGTTTTCCTCCCTGACGCTATAACTCCAGAACGCACGAACCGATTTCCACGGTTTTGCATTCGTTGGAAAGGTCTCGGGCTCCGTGAGGTTTATAGCAAAGAAAATTCGGGAAAAGGGGGTAAAACGGGATCCACGCGTACGAAGTCGCGGGCGGCCGCTAGTCTTGCATAAAAAAAACCTGTATTTGACCACAATCGCACCTTCAATTCAAATAAATCCTTTCGCAGGTGTCCGAAGACCCTGAACCCAAGTTGCCAGTGGCCACAGACTCGCTGTTAACCCCTGCGGACCCGGCCAACTGCACCTATGACGCTATGGCAGCGGATGAGGTGCTTCAGTTCCGAACCAACTGTCCCGAGTGCAACGCGCCCGCTGACACCAACATGAAGCTGACACGTAAGTTATAGCACAGAATAATAATAAGTACTACGTACAGAAGTTTTACTTCGCGAAGGTATTTAAAAAAATGTATGCTCAATGTCATTAACAATATGGTGTAATTTAGCCTGTCTCAAGAGTCAAGCACCATTTTGTTGACAAACGTCAGTGATCGGCACTGCGCCGAAGCTATAGGGCTGACTTCGGTAAAATGATGTGACGTGAGGTGCTAAACTGCGGAAAATGGCGGAGGAAATACATGATTTAGCATGAATTATCATGAATAGTATTAACTACTTATTTACCTCTCAGTGTCTTGAGGCAACTATCAAAGTACATTTTGTGTTTTTATTATTATTTAGGCAGTTAAATACTGCACAGTATTTAGTACACCATTTTCTTTATTTTGTTCCATCATACACAGGAATACGCGTGCGTGAGTCACTCGTATGTGAGGCCTTGTCGAATAGTATCCTGTAGGTGGGCCATCGTGCGTGTTTTGTTTTCGATGTAAACTCGCGGAGATGAACAGGCCTGGTTGTAGTTCCAAAATACTGAACTGTCCTATGCATGACATTGACAGTGGGGCGCCACCGTCAATACCGGATCGCTGGTTCCGATTTTTGCCATGTTGGAAACCATATAGTCGAACGATGGTAGCGCCCTCCTGTCATTGAGTTTGGTGGGACAGTTCAGCGTGGGTCATCTATAGAATAAATGCATCCCCAGACTAGGGATGTTATGGATATCCGTAACCGTAACTTTCGGATATCCGAAACAAAAAAATATCCGACCGATTCAAAAGTTTCGGGTAGTTTCGGATGTAGGCAGTTTTTTTTTATTTTTGTATAGCATTTTATTTAAAGGTATAACAGCCTGATTTACCTTTATAATGACATCTAGTATCAATTTTTTTTTTTTATCACTTTATTCGATGTAAAGTGTGCGGCCACGAATGAACCGTGTTGGACAACTATTGCAAATTGCATTCTAAAGCACAAATATCCGTAACCGAAACCGGTATAATATTATTCCTATATCCATAACCGAAACTACATATCCATAACATCCCTAATTTAAAGTATTCTTTGCAGCTTACCGTTTCGTCAATATTTTCAATGATTCGCTATATTTTGTGGAGTATATTTGCCAATGCTGTCACTGCATCTATGAAGTTTTGGAGGGAGACCGAGTGCTCGAAGTCGAAACCAACTGTCCCCTGTGCGACACGACTATAGATCCTGACATGAGGCCACCAAGTAAGTTATAATAAAAATAAATAAAGTGGGGGCAGAATTTTCTGTTCGGTTTGGTTGGTGGTAGGGCTTGTTCTAAGTCCGCCTGGCTAGCTACCACCATCTTACCTAAGTCTGTCGCCATAACAACAATGTTAACAGCATTGTTGTGTTCCGGCAGTTAGAGGTAAGATAGCCAGTTCCTCTGTGGTTAAGGATTCCGGGTGAAGCTCGCTTCCACCTTCGGCCTGATCGTCACTTACCATCAGGTGAGATACAGGCCAAGAGATTCCTCGTTGTGGATAAAAAAAACCTATGAAGCTATGGCGGCGGACGAGGTGCTCCAGTTCCGAACCAACTGTCCCGAGTGCAACGCAAATGCTGATATAGTCTGGTCCGTGAGCACGTAGAATTTTGTCCAATGACCCCAAGGGCCCAAGCTACCCATCCTTATCGCTCGCGCGTAATTATATTGCTGTCGCGACTGTGCGACGGGCGCCCGCAGTGAGTGTGCGAGCGCGACAGCAACATAATTACGCTTTACGCTAGCTTGGGGTCATTGGACAAAATTCTACGTGCTCACGGACCAGGCTTTAGTAACATGAAGCTGACCAGTGCAGTGAGTTCGTTCGTTCGTTTCAGCCAAATGACGTCCAAGGCCTCCTCCAAGGTTTTCCATAATGAACGGTTCTGCGCTGCCCGCATCCAGGCTCTTCCCGCGACCTTTACCAGATCGTCGGTCCACCTAGTAGGAGGCCTGCCCACGCTACGTCTTCCAGCCCGTGGTCGCCACTCGAGAACTTTCCTGCCCCAAAGGCCATCGTCTTTACGAGCTATGTGCCCCGCCCACTGCCACTTGATTTGAGCAATTCTGCGAGCTATGTCGGTTACTTTGGTTCTCCTGCGGATCTCCTCATTTCTGATTCGATCACGCAGGTGCAGTGAGTAGATGAGATTGATTTAGGTTATAAATAACTTGAAAAAATCCCAATCCCTAAGGCGGGAATCGAACCCACGACCTATCGCTTGCTCGGGAAATGCTTATCCATCTGAGCTACTTAGACACTGGATAAACCAATCGAAATTTTTAAGTGTAATATGTACGTACGCTGTTGCGGTCGCGGAGATTTAGGTTATTCCCAACTGCCCCCCGTTTTGTAACAACTGTCCCGAGTGAAATGTCTCTGCTATCAACATGAAGCTAACTAGTGAGTTATAGGTTATTCCCAACTGCCCCCAGTTGGGGCAACTGGGAATGACCTAAATACCAAATATGCGCTGTGGTTGAGCATTGAGCAATACTAATATGAAGTTAATCAGACAGTGAATGTGCTAGTTTTATGAAATGAATTTTTTTTTATGCAAGACAAGGCAGGTATTTGACCGCAATCGCACCTGGTGTTAAGTGAGATGCAGTATAGGGTGGTACATACATATCTGCCCTGTAAGTGCCTATTCACTCTCCCCTTGAAAACGCCCGGATTATGGTGTTCAGGAATTAGGTCTTTCCCAACTGCCCCCAGTGGGGTGATGCGGTGGGGGTAGCTGGGAATGCCTTCACAAAAATGTCCCAGCCGTCCCCTGGTTATGGCGTGCTGTGCAATACAAAAATGTTCGTTAGTCTGATTAAAACTCGAGAACGGCTGGACCGATTGAGCTGATTTTGGTTTTAAAATGTTTGTCGTAGTCCAGGGTAGGTCTAAACGGTGAGCAAATACGCGCGCGATATTGTTTTTCTGTGACAGACAGAATTTCACGCGGGCGAAGCCGCGGACGGAAAGCTAGTAACTACTATTTTTACTAAAAAAGTTAAATTATAAATTTCATTGTCCACAGAGATCCCTCACTTCAAAGAGGTGGTGATCATGGCGACGATATGCGACGCGTGCGGACACCGCACCAACGAGGTAAGATCATCATCATCATTTCAGCCACAGGACGTCCACTGCTGAACATAGGCCTCCCCCAATGACTTCCACATCGCACGGTTGGCAGCGGCCTGCATCCAGCGCTTTCCTGGTAAGGAGATAAAATGAAGGAAAATACTCGTTATCAATGAAAACAGTTTGTAATGAGTTTCTTCCGCCACTTCTTCTCAGCAAAACTCAGTAAAACTCATTTATTTCTGTAAGTAGGCTTTAAAAAAGCACTTTTACACGTCCCAGTATTAACCCTACCACTGCTTAAGGACAATAAATGGGCCAGTGCTGAGAAGAAGCAGCGCAAGAAACTCAGACACTATTGTCAGCCTCTTTTTCAAAGGTTTACAGATTTTCAAAATACATAGTTATAAATATTTATGCGAGCTAGGCAGTTACGCATCCCAAACATTTTTATCTTTTAAATAATCATCGACTTTATAGTAGCCCTTAGCCACCTTAGCACCAGCCCATATTCAATCGTTATTAAAAATTCATAGCGAATAGAGTGGCTCCTCAAACTAAATTTTAAATAACTTGAAAAAACTACCTTAGGCTGTTTGATTTTTTCAAGTTGTTTATTTAAAAGCCCATATTTTGTCCCGAAGTGGTGGTAGGGCAAGATATACATGTAAAAGGGATGCTGGTAGGGCAAAAACAGAATGAGACATGTATAGGCTCCATAAGAGCATTTTTGACGATTTGTAAGATTTGTACCTACCTACCGTAGCACTTTGACAACGTGTGACTGCGGTTTTCCAAACATGAAAATTAAATTACTATGCAACTAAATTAGCAACTTTGTTCAGTTCAGTATTCTGAAAATCTTGTTTTATACTTTTTCAGCGTCGTTTTTTGTCGTAGTTGGGTTTTAGTTTTTTTACTTTTTATTTAATTAGTCTATACAAAATAAAGATAATTTTTATTTTGAATTTTGATTAGTAGCAATGGAAATGCATGAATGATATCACTGATTGTGCCATTCCAACTTATGAGTGTTGGTTTGCAGGTGAAGTCTGGCGGCGGCGTGGAAGACAAAGGTGTGCGATTCGAGGTCCGCGTTGCGAATAAAGATGACTTCTCCAGGGATATACTCAAGGTAATTCGAAATTCTTTAGCCCTTGGTAACAAGACTGCGTTGGGTGTGCTTATAGGCCATTAATGACATTTAGGGGTGAGGGAGGGGGTTAAGAAGTCTCACGAAATCTCACCAAGCAAGTGGCTGAAAAATTGCCAAAATTGTCAAACGTAATTAATGGACGCCCCCTTAGGCCCAGAACACACGGTGAAACGAAACTGCAACTTTCTGATGATTCTGATGAATGAAACTGAAACTGAAAGTTTCAAACTGGTTGCGTCATGTGTGGTCTCTCAACGGACGCTATGGCAGAAACTTAGATGCAACTCAAAGGTAACTAGCAGTTGCAGTTTCGTTGCAGTTGCATTTCACCGTCTGTTCTGGGCCTTATGCATAGGCTAGATGACAAAATTTCAATTGTTTGTCCGTCAGACAGATAATTAAAAAAGTAAATAAAAGCTTGTAATAATAACAGTGCTACATCGAGTTGAAATGGCGCATTCCGTCACCCTTGAGTAGATCTTTTACTCAAAAGTGACGTCACGCGACATTTCAACTCAATATAATACTGTAATTATTCGATTAAGAAATAAATGAAAAAAATTATCTGTCTGACGGACTAAATAGAATTTCGATTTCATTACCCAGTCATCATCCCTATTATAATTATAGGTCCTAGCGCTTAACTGAGTCAGCGCCTGAGATGCCAGGAGCGGCACGGGAGGGGTGACTTAACTATTATGACGTGACAGCATTTAAATCTGAAGTCTTGCTGACGTTTGTAGTCAGAAAAAACTTTTCCAGCTCAGTTAAGCGCTAAGCCAAGAGTAGCTTACCAGTTACCAGTATCACTGGTAACGGATCACTCGACAGTGCGGTTAACTGGTGAGCTTAAATACGGCGATAATTCCCAGTTGACCCCACTCACTGGTGGTAACTTGGATTTAACAATGACCTATTTACTTGCTTAATTTACCTATTTTTTGTATACAACGTACTGTGTAGTCTGGTCGCCGAGCACGTTGAATTTCGTCCAATGACCCCAAGCTACCCATCTTTATCGCTCGCGCGTAATTATATTGCTGTCGCGTCTGTGCGACGGGCGGCAGCAGTGAGTGTGCGAGCGATAAGGATGGGTAGCTTGGGGTCATTGGACGAAATTCTACGCGCTCGGCGACCGGACTATAGTTTTTAATGTGTTATTTAAAATATAAATTTTCCCGCCCAGTCCGAGACGTGCAGAATGGAGATACCCGAGTTAGAGTTGGACGTGGGCGGGCGCGCTTTGGGCGGGCGGTTCACTACTGCTGAGGGGCTGCTGCGAGCAACCGTCGAGCAACTGGCCGACGCGCCCGGCGTCGTAGGGGACGCGCCCTCGCTCGCTGCTGACAGTCTTGACACGTGAGTAACTTGATGAACCGTGAGCTATACTAGGTGACACGTGAGCTGTAGTAAGTAGGTGATCCGTGAGCAACCCTTGTGACACGTGAGCAACACTAGGTGACCCGTCAGCCATACTAGGTGACACGTGAGCCATACTAGGTGACACGTGAGCCATACTAGGTGACACGTGAGCCATACTAGGTGACACGTGAGCTGTAGTAAGTAGGTGATCCGTGAACAACCCTTGTGACACGTGAGCAACACTAGGTGACCCGTGAGGCACTCTTGTGACACTAGAGCTAGTGTTGTGAGACTGGAGCAACTCTAGGTAACATGTGAGCAACCCCTATGACACGTGAGCAATACTAGATGACACGTGAGCAACACTAGATGACACCTGAGCTACACATTTGACACGTGAGCAACCCTTGTGACACCTGAGCTACTCATTTGACACGTGAGCAACACTAGATGACATTTGAGCTATACTAAGTGACACTTGATCTATACTAGGTGACACCTGAGCTACTCATTTGACACGTGAGCAACACTAGATGACATTTGAGCTATACTAAGTGACACTTGATCTATACTAGGTGACACGTGAGGAACTCTTGTGACACGTGAGCTACCCTTATGACACGTGAGCAACACTAGATGACACTTGAGTTATACTAAGTGACACTTGAGCTGTACTAAGTGACACGTGAGCAACCCTTGTGACACCTGAACTACTCTTGTGACACGTGAGCAACACTTGTGACACGTGAGCAACACTAGGTGACACTTAAGCTATACTAAGTGACACGTGAGCTAGTATTGTGACACCTGAGCTACTCTCGTGACACGTGAGCTACACATATGACACCTGAGCTACTCATTTGACACGCGACCGTCACTAGATGACACGCGAGCGTCATCAATGACACGTAAGTAACTCTAAAGCGCTCGCACATCGCTCCGCCCAGTCCGAGACGTGCAGCATGGAGAGACCCGAGCTACAGTTGGTCGTGGGCGGGCGCGCTTTGGGCGGGCGGTTCACTACTGCTGAGGGGCTGCTGCGAGCAACCGTCGAGCAACTGGCCGACGCGCCCGGCGTCGTAGGGGACGCGCCCTCGCTCGCTGCTGACAGTCTTGACACGTGAGTAACTTGATGAACCGTGAGCTATACTAGGTGACACGTGAGCTGTAGTAAGTAGGTGACCCGTGAGCAACCCTTGTGACACGTGAGCAACACTAGAGGACACGTGAGCAACCCTTGTGACACCTGAGCAACACTAGGTGACCCGTGAGCCATACTAGGTGAAACGTGAGCAACCCTTGTGACACCTGAGCTACTCATCTGACACGTGAGCTACTCTTGTGACACTAGGGCTATAGTAAGTGACACTTGATCTATACTAAGTGACACTTGAGCTATACTAAGTGATACGTGAGCAACACTAGGTGACACTTGAGTTATACTAAGTGACACTTGAGCTGTACTAAGTGACACGTGAGCAACCCTTGTGACACCTGAGCAACCCTTGTGACACCTGAGCTACTCTTGTGACATCTGAGCTATTCTTGTGACACCAGAGCTACTCTCGTGACACCTGAGCAACCCCTATGACACTTGAGCTACTTTTGTGACACTTGAGCTACTCATTTGACACCTGAGCTACTCATTTGACACGTGAGCAACACTAGATGACACGCGAGCGTCATCAATGACACGAAAGTACCTCTAAAGCGCTCGCACATCGCTCCGCCCAGTCCGAGACGTGCAGCATGGAGAGACCCGAGCTACAGTTGGTCGTGGGCGGGCGCGCTTTGGGCGGGCGGTTCACTACTGCTGAGGGGCTGCTGCGAGCAACCGTCGAGCAACTGGCTGACGCGCCCGGCGTCGTAGGGGACGCGCCCTCGCTCGCTGCTGACAGTCTTGACACGTGAGTAACTTGATGAACCGTGAGCTATACTAGGTGACGCGTGAGCAACACTAGGTGACCCGTGAGCCATACTAGGTGACACGTGAGCTGTAGTAAGTAGGTCATCCGTGAGCAACCCTTGTGACACGTGAGCAACACTAGGTGACATTTGATCTATACTAAGTGACACGTGAGCTACCTTTATGACACGTGAGCAACCCCTATGACACGTAAGCTACTCTTGTGACACCTGAGCTACTCTTGTGACACCTGAGTTACTTTTGTGACACCTAAGCTACTCATCTGACACGTGAGCAACACTAGATGACACGCGAGCGTCATCAATGACACGTAAGTAACTCTAAAGCGCTCGCACATCGCTCCGCCCAGTCCGAGACGTGCAGCATGGAGAGACCCGAGCTACAGTTGGTCGTGGGCGGGCGCGCTTTGGGCGGGCGGTTCACTACTGCTGAGGGGCTGCTGCGAGCAACCGTCGAGCAACTGGCCGACGCGCCCGGCGTCGTAGGGGACGCGCCCTCGCTCGCTGCTGACAGTCTTGACACGTGAGTAACTTGATGAACCGTGAGCTATACTAGGTGACACGTGAGGAACTCGCGTGACACTAGAGCTATGCTAGGTGACACGTGAGGAACCCTTGTGACACGTGAGGAACCCTTGTGACACGTGAGCAACCCCTATGACACGTGAGATACTTCTGGTGATACTTAAGCAACAATAGATGACACGTGAGCTACTCTTGTGGCACCTGAGCTACTCTCGTAACACCTGAGCTACTCTCGTAACACCTGAGCTACTCTCGTGACACCTGAGCTACTCTTGTGGCACCTGAGCTACTCTTGTGGCACCTGAGCTACTCATCAGAAACGTGAGCAACCGTCGAGCAACTGGCTGACGCGCCCGGCGTCGTAGGGGACGCGCCTTCGCTCGCTGCTGACAGCCTGGACACGTGAGTAACTTGATGAACCGTGAGCCATACTAGGTGACACGTGAGCTGTAGTAAGTAGGTGATCCGTGAGCAACCCTTGTGACACGTGAGCAACACTAGGTGACCCGTGAGCCATACTAGGTGACACGTGAGCTGTAGTAAGTAGGTGATCCGTGAGCAACCCTTGTGACACGTGAGCAACACTAGGTGACACGTGAGCAACACTTGTGACACGTGAGCAACACTTGTGACACGAGAGCAACACTAGGTGACACTTAAGCTATGTGGCGACTATCCGCCACAATCTTAACTTGGACCCCCGCCTTAGATTTCTGAGCAATCCGCTTCCGCTCATGAAATTGGGCCAGCTCCGATTGACCGAACAAACGTTCGGCGCATGCGCGCTGCCGCCGCGGTACGCCTGCGTCGCTCGCGCACCCGCGGAGACGTATGCTGCCGTCTCGCTTCAACGCCGCTCATCGTTCCCCGCTCACTCATAGCCGTTGAAGAGAATTGGAAAATCGATGACACACTCTGTCTTCCGCGATCGTTGTGCTAACTTCATTTTGAATAATTCTGCTAATATAATTGTATTTTAATTAATTATTTGTTACTTGTGCCGTTAAATACAATTCTTAATTCGTTAATAATATTCTTCATTCTACCGTGTTCGTTCTACTATCATTTTCTCGTCTGTACTACCTAAAAATAATCTTAGTGATTATTATAATCGGAATATAATCCCGAGGACAATATATGGTCGGTTATTGGCAAATAACCCCCCATATCTGGTGACCCCGACGAAGAAGAAGAAGAATATTACATCAAGAATTCTAAAATCAGATTGGTGTGTGGTTTGGACACAAGCGGTGAGCGATTTTTTCACATACTAAAAATGGGCAACGACGAAATTTTAAAAGTGAGCGTACGAGTCCCGCCCTTCTGGCCTGAGGAGCCTGCGTTGTGGTTTGCCCAGGTTGAATCACAGTTTGTCCTATCGGGTATAACTAAGGACGAGACCAAGTTCTACTATTTGGTCGCGCAGTTAGACCACCAATATGCCATCGAGGTGAAGGACATCATCACCAACCCGCCTCCTACGGACAAGTACGAAAAGCTGAAGTCCGAGCTAATTAAACGACTGTCAGCTTCGCAGGAAAAGCGGATTAAGCAGCTTCTGATGCACGAAGAGCTGGGCGATCGGAAGCCGTCTCAGTTCCTGCGTCACCTGTCGGGTTTGGCTGGTCCCTCGGTGTCTTCTGACTTCCTGCTTACTCTGTGGTCCAGCAGGCTGCCGCAGAACATCCAGACGGTCATCGCCTCTCAAATGGACCTCGATAAGGACAAACTGGGTGAGTTGGCTGACAAAGTATACGAGATCGCACCGTCAACTCCGCAAGTCGCCAGTACTTCCTCTGCTGCAGTACCCTACGGAGACATGGCACACCAGATCGCAGAGTTGACCAGGCAAGTGGCTATGCTGACCAGCAGACTTGAAGATTCCGACAATAGATCACGTTCGAGATATCAGAACAATCGTTACAATCGCTCACGCAGCCGCTCCAGATCAAAGCAACCACCACCTGACCATCCACACTGCTTCTACCACTTCACATACGGCACTAAGGCGAAGAAATGTAAGCAGCCTTGCAGCTTCCCCTCGGAAAACTTCAAGGGCGGTCGGAAGTAGCGGCCCACGACTGCCCCTCTGCAACAGGCCGTCTTTTCGTTACGGATCGCACATCAAAAATGCAGTTCCTTGTGGACACTGGCTCAGACCTGTGTGTTTTTCCGCGATCCGCTATCAAGACGCCCTGTTCTAAGACCAAGTATGATCTCGTCGCAGCGAACAACTCCATCATCCACACTTATGGACCTGCACTACTACACCTGAACTTGGGACTCAGGCGAGATTTTACTTGGAACTTCATCATAGCAGACGTTTCGAAGCCTATCATCGGTGTAGACTTCCTGAGCCATTACAATTTGCTTGTAGATTGCAGAAACCAACGTTTGGTCGATGGAATCACAACCTTGTCCGTAGCAGCTGTTACTTCTGGAAATTCAGACTATATCGCTTCTGTCAAAGCCGTCACCGGTGAAACCGAGTTTCACACACTTCTGCGCGAGTTTCCAGAGATTACCAGACCGGCAGGCGTTCGTTCTCCACCCAAGCATAACACACTGCACCACATCAGAACCAGCCCTGGTCCACCGGTATCTTGCAAGCCTCGACGTCTTGATCCAGTTCGCTCCCAAGCAGCGAAGAAGGAGTTCGAGGACATGCTTGCGTGTGGTACGGCTCAGCGTTCGGAGAGTCCCTGGTCTTCTGCTCTACACATGGTGAGGAAGAAGGACGACGGATGGAGACCATGCGGCGACTATCGTGCACTTAATGCCAGGACTATTCCAGACCGGTATCCCATTCGTCACATACATGACTTCTCCTACCAGCTCTCAGGATGCACTATCTTCTCCACCATCGACCTTGTGAAGGCATACAACCAGATTCCGGTAAATCCAGCGGATATCCCCAAGACTGCCATCACCACGCCGTTCGGTCTGTATGAATTCCCATACATGACGTTTGGGTTAAGGAACGCTGCACAGACCTTTCAGCGATTCGTCGATGAAGTTCTTCTGGGTCTTGACTTCTGTTTTGGGTATCTCGACGATATCCTGGTGTTTTCCAGCAGTCCAGAAATCCACCTGGTCCACCTGCGCCAGCTATTTGAACGCCTGAGAGAATACGGGATACTGGTTAACACTTCAAAGTGCAATCTAGGCCAGTCTGAAATAACGTTCCTCGGCTATCAAGTCTCTGCAGCTGGAACTAAGCCTCTGGAGACTAAAGTAGAAGCTATACAAAACTTCACAGCACCGAAGACCGTCAAGGAGCTTCAGCGTTTTCTCGGTATGCTTAACTTCTATCGACGCTTCATACCGAACGCCGCCAAGATCCAAGCACCTCTCACCAGTATTCTTACTGGACCTCGGATCAAAGGTTCACAGCCCATCACCCTGACACCAGAAATGCTGAAGTCGTTTGAAGACTGTAAGACTTCCTTATCGCAAGCCACACAGCTTATTCACCCAGACCCTTCTGCCGATCTTGCTATAGTCACGGACGCTTCTGACGTAGCTATTGGAGCCGTGCTACAGCAACTCAAGGATCAAGTCTGGCAACCCTTGGCTTTCTTCTCTCACAAACTGAGCGCTTCCCAGAAGAAATACAGCCCGTACGATCGAGAGTTACTTGCAGTATATGAAGCCATCAAGTACTTTCGACATATGGTTGAAGCCAGAACATTCACTGTGTTTACGGACCACAAGCCACTCACATTCGCATTCTCGCTTAACAGAGACAAGTGTTCGCCTAGACAATTCAGGTACCTCGACTTCATCGCGCAATTTACCACGGACATAAGGTTCATCCCTGGACGCGACAACATCGTCGCCGATGCCTTATCACGAATCGAAGAGGTAACTTGCGCCGTAGACTACGAGTGCCTTGCACGTTCTCAGGAGAGTGATCCAGAGCTACAAGAGCTCCTCAAGCACGGAACAGCCTTGAGACTGCAAAAAGTTGCCACTGAGGCGAGCAGCACGCCTGTCTATTGCGACACGTCTCTGCCATCTCTTCGTCCGTACATCACACCCGAGTTCCGCAAGCAAGTTTTTGATGTGCTACACAACTTACATCACCCAGGAAGTTCAGCTACTGTGCGACTGGTGACACAAAGATTTGTTTGGCCAGGGATTCGCAAGGATTGTAGAGAGTGGTCTAGGCAATGCATAAAATGCCAGAAAAGTAAAGTTTCCCGTCACACTACCTCTCCTCTATCCTCTTTCCTTCCACCTTCCTCGAGGTTCTCTCACATACACCTCGACATCGTAGGGCCATTACCTTTGTCCTGTGATTACAGGTACTGCCTCACTGTCATAGACAGGTTTACTCGGTGGCCTGAAGCGTATCCGCTGAAGGACATCACCGCAGAGACCTGTGCTGCTGCCCTCGTGTCTGGCTGGATTGCCAGATTTGGTTGTCCTGAGCGGGTAACCACAGACCGTGGTCGCCAGTTCGAGAGCCACCTGTTCCAGGCTCTCACTTCTCTGGTCGGTGCGCGCCATCTCCACACCACAGCCTACCATCCAGCGGCCAACGGCATCGTTGAGCGCCTCCACCGCCAGCTCAAGGCGGCAATCATGTGCCACGCTCCAGCTTCACAGTGGACTGAAGCACTACCACTGGTTCTTCTAGGCATGCGTAGTGCCTGGAAGGAAGACCTCCAGTCGTCCCCTGCCGAACTGGTGTACGGCGAACCACTTCGCCTGCCCGGTCAGTTCCTGAGCCCCAGATACGACTACCAGACAGCTGACGTCACCCAGTACGCGACTCGACTTCGCGCGTGCATGGCGAAGCTTGCTCCTCGTCCTACCACCTGGCACTCCACTTCGGCCTTCTACATTCCACGCGATCTTCACACCTCTTCGCACGTCTTCGTTCGCCAAGATCGCGTGAGAGGCGCCTTGGAGCCACCATACGCTGGCCCCTACAAGGTTGTCAACCGACAACCTAAATACTACACCTTGGAAGTCAACGCCAAGAATGTCAATGTCTCCATTGACAGGCTCAAGCCAGCGTATGAGTCGAAGGAAGTACAGAAGACAGCTCAACCAGCCGAAGAAAACGTTAAGCGGACTTCCAGCGGTCGAAGAGTCCGGCTGCCCGATTTTTATCGACCGTAGTCACGGTCTGCGGAGGGGAGTACTGTGGCGACTATCCGCCACAATCTTAACTTGGACCCCCGCCTTAGATTTCTGAGCAATCCGCTTCCGCTCATGAAATTGGGCCAGCTCCGATTGACCGAACAAACGTTCGGCGCATGCGCGCTGCCGCCGCGGTACGCCTGCGTCGCTCGCGCACCCGTGGAGACGTATGCTGCCGTCTCGCTTCAACGCCGCTCATCGTTCCCCGCTCACTCATAGCCGTTGAAGAGAATTGGAAAATCGATGACACACTCTGTCTTCCGCGATCGTTGTGCTAACTTCATTTTGAATAATTCTGCTAATATAATTGTATTTTAATTAATTATTTGTTACTTGTGCCGTTAAATACAATTCTTAATTCGTTAATAATATTCTTCATTCTACCGTGTTCGTTCTACTATCATTTTCTCGTCTGTACTACCTAAAAATAATCTTAGTGATTATTATAATCGGAATATAATCCCGAGGACAATATATGGTCGGTTATTGGCAAATAACCCCCCATAGCTATACTAAGTGACACGTGAGCTAGTATTGTGAGACTTGAGAAACACTAGATGACACGTGAGATACTCTGGTGTCACGGGATCAACACTAGATGACACGTGAGAAACCCTTGTGACGTGTGAGCAACACTAGATGACACCTGAGCTACACATTTGACACGTGAGCAACACTAGATGACACGTGAGCAACCCTTGTGACACCTGAGCTACACATTTGACACCTGAGCTACACTTGTGGCACCTGAGCTACTCTTGTGACACCTGAGCTACTCTTGTGACACCTGAGCTACTCATCTGACACGTGAGCAACACTAGATGACACGCGAGCGTCACTAGATGACACGCGAGCGTCACTAGATGACACGCGAGCGTCATCAATGACACGTAAGTAACTCTAAAGCGCTCGCACATCGCTCCGCCCAGTCCGAGACGTGCAGCATGGAGAGACCCGAGCTACAGTTGGTCGTGGGCGGGCGCGCTTTGGGCGGGCGGTTCACTACTGCTGAGGGGCTGCTGCGAGCAACCGTCGAGCAACTGGCTGACGCGCCCGGCGTCGTAGGGGACGCGCCTTCGCTCGCTGCTGACAGTCTTGACACGTGAGTAGCTGGGCGACACGTGAGCTGTAGTAAGTAGGTGATCCGTGAGCAACCCTTGTGACACGTGAGCAACACTAGGTGACCCGTGAGCCATACTAGGTGACACGTGAGCCATACTAGGTGACCCGTGAGCCATACTAGGTGACACGTGAGCTGTAGTAAGTAGGTGATCCGTGAGCAACCCTTGTGACACGGGAGCAACACTAGGTGACATTTGAACTATACTAAGTGACACTTGATCTATACTAGGTGACACGTGAGGAACTCTTGTGACACGTGAGCTACCTTTATGACACGTGAGCAACCCCTATGACACGTAAGCTACTCTTGTGACACCTGAGCTACTCTTGTGACACCTGAGTTACTTTTGTGACACCTAAGCTACTCATCTGACACGTGAGCAACACTAGATGACACGTGAGCAACTCTCGTGATACCTGATCTACTCTTGTGACACCTGAGCTACTCTCGTGACACCTAAGCTACTCATCTGACACGTGAGTAACACTAGATGACACGCGAGCGTCACTAGATGACACGCGAGCGTCACTAGATGACACGCGAGCGTCACTAGATGACACGCGAGCGTCATTAATGACACACGAGCGTCATTAATGACACACGAGCGTCACTAGATGACACGCGAGCGTCATCAATGACACGTAAGTAACTCTAAAGCGCTCGCACATCGCTCCGCCCAGTCCGAGACGTGCAGCATGGAGAGACCCGAGCTACAGTTGGTCGTGGGCGGGCGCGCTTTGGGCGGGCGGTTCACTACTGCTGAGGGGCTGCTGCGAGCAACCGTCGAGCAACTGGCTGACGCGCCCGGCGTCGTAGGGGACGCGCCCTCGCTCGCTGCTGACAGTCTTGACACGTGAGTAGCTGGGCGACCCGTGAGCTGTACTAGGTGACACGTGAGCTGTACTAGGTGACACGTGAGCAACCCCTATGACACGTGAGATACTCTGGTGTCACGAAATCAACACTATATAACACTTGAGCAACCCTTGTGTCACCTGAGCTACTCATTTGACACCTGAGCTACTCTCGTGACACATGAGCTACTCATTTAAGACCTGAGCTACTCATTTGACACGTATGCAACACTAGATGACATGTGAGTAAACCTTGTGACACTGGAGCAACCCCTATGACACGTGAGTTACTCTCTGGCGTCAAAAGATCAACACTGGGTAAGACCTGAGCTACTCATTTGACACCTGAGCTACTCTCGTGACACGTAAGCAACACTAGATGACATGTGTAACCCTTGTGACACTGGAGCAACACTAGATGACATGTGAGTAACCCTTGTGACACTGGAGCAACACTAGATGACGTGAGCTAGTCTTGTGACACGTGAGCAACACTAGATGACACCTGAGCTACTCTTGTGGCACCTGAGCTACTCTCGTGACACGTGAGCAACACTAGGTGACACTTAAGCTATACTAAGTGACACGTGAGCTAGTATTGTGACACCTGAGCTACTCTCGTGACACCTGAGCTACTCTTGTGACACCTGAACTACTCTTGTGACACGTGCGCAACACTAGATGACACGCGACCGTCATTAATGACACGTAAGTAACTCTAAAGCGCTCGCACATCGCTCCGCCCAGTCCGAGACGTGCAGCATGGAGAGACCCGAGCTACAGTTGGTCGTGGGCGGGCGCGCTTTGGGCGGGCGGTTCACTACTGCTGAGGGGCTGCTGCGAGCAACCGTCGAGCAACTGGCTGACGCGCCCGGCGTCGTAGGGGACGCGCCCTCGCTCGCTGCTGACAGTCTTGACACGTGAGTAGCTGGGCGACCCGTGAGCTGTACTAGGTGACGCGTGAGGAACTCTTGGGACACTAGAGCTATGCTAAGTGACACGTGAGCTACCCTTGTGACACGTGAGCAAACCTTATGGCACTTGAGCTACTCTTGTGACACTTGAACATCACTAGACGACCCTCGAGCAACACTAGGTGAAACGTGAGCTACCCTTGTGACACCTGAGCTAGTCTTGTGACACCTGAGCTAGTCTTGTGACACCTGAGCTAGTCTTGTGACACCTGTAGGCCTAAGATGCGCGCATCGACAATGACATGATATGATAAGACAATTTTCGATCACGTAGATAATTTTATCATTTTCCCTAACATGGGACCATCGATAGAAAAGTCTATCGACCGCTATCGCGTGATAACCGAATTGTTGCCATATTAAGAAAAAATTGCGTTATTATGTTGGCCAACCTTGAAATATTTTAGCTCATTCGTTCAATCTCGTTCATTTCTGCTACTAATTCGGCTAAAAACACATATCTTAAAGCAGTGAGAACGTCATTAAAAAAAAGTTATGTCAATTTTGTTGACTCTTTTATGCTCTTTGTTGTTGACATTACATGACTGCTTGATTGTATTTGTTTGTGTTTTTAAAATTGTATTTTTATGTTTCCAGTCTTATTTTTAATATTTCTAAAGTACGGAAAATATCAAACGAAGAGATAACCAAGTTAAAGAAAAACAATGAAGAATTCCTAATCATACCGATAGTATTAAAGAATGAAGTCTTCAAAATTAACAGAATAACCGAACTCCACTACCTACCCCATAATGCGAGGTTTACAGTAATTATTCAACTTACATGAAGCAGTCAGAAAGTTTATTGAGATTTGAGAAATAAAGTTACACTCATAAGTAGCAAAGTAAGTACCTAAAGTCTAAAATATTAGCTATACTCCGCAGATCTTGATTTTCATAAGTAACAGCACCGGAGAAAAGGAAAAATATCTTTATTCCTACAAATAAGCTTTCACCTTCTTTCCTATATTTATTTCACATAGTTCTTTCACCGTGTAATAATACTGTGATCAATATTTTGTATGTAAACTTAAAATACAAATAGGATTAAGTAAATGTTTCTATTTATGAACTGTTTATGTAATTGTAATATTTATAATTGTGTTTAAATAATATTCTTTCTTTTTTCAGACAGTGGATGAAGAAGTGTGGGATTATGAGTGATTATTTCATTCTAAAGCAGACATAATCAAGTCTTGCTCACTATCATGAAAATTTACAATAACAATCAGCAAGAAAAACTTCAAGGGTACTGGCTAGGCTAACCAATTCATGGAATTCTGTTTGTATTTGAAATTATAAATAGCTATTGTAAAACAAAAGTTTTCCAAATAAAGATTTTGTAAATAATGGTTGAATTATTTTGAAATTACACTGCAATAATGAATTTATTGCCTGCGTACAGCGCCTTTCTGCTACCATTATGATGTCGTCGGTCCACCTTGTGGGTGGACGTCCCACGCTGCGTATTCCGGTACCCGGCCTCCACCCCAGAACCTTGCTGCCCCGTCGGGCAACATGGAAAGCATTGGGGGAGGCCTCAGTTCAGCAGTGGACGTCCTATGGCTGAGATGATGATGAATTTATTATAATGGAATAAATTGTACAAGATTATCATCCTGTCACATTAAAGCCCTTAAAAAAGACCACATGGAGGAATTAGATTGATAGTAATGTGGAATGTATGTTATTATAGCAAGTTTGATTACACATCCCACCCAATGCTAATTTCTGACAATGACCTTGCCACTGTTTGATGTAGACACAAGAAGCTCGGTCACCACATTCCGCCCCATTTTCAATAATTTTACAAGATTATGTACAGATGACAGTAGGTACTTAAATCAAGCTAAACACTGTGGGGTATCTCACGACATTTGCAACTTAATATGTATTGTCTGATGTACCTACTGTTGACTGCCTACCTAAGTAGGTAAGTAATGGTTATTTTACAAGGTAGGTAATGTAATAATTAATATGTGGGTGGGACTGTGGGAGCACTAAGATTTTGCAGCTAGCGATTATAAACTGTCGCAAGATTCGCCTCACACTGATAAACTCTTGAACTAGAACTCAATCTCCACCTAGAAGTAAAAGTATCACAAAGGTGCTAGATTCCTTTCTTTGAATTTTACTAGCCTCAAATTAGTCGTAAAATGTCATTTACCATTATAAATGATAAATAAATAGAGTTAAAGTAGCTTGCAAAAAAGTTAATTTCCTATCGTCTTGCTATCGTGGGTAAGGATCGAGGACGATAAAAACACCACATCCTATCCTATCGTGATGTCAAAATATGATATAGTTAGCGCTTCATGTTAGGGCTTGCCAGGTTTATCACAAAAAAAAAACAAATCTATCACTATCACATTTTGACAGATGACATGATAATTTTCGGGGTGCCATGTTAGCGCCGGTAGATAAAACGATATAGTGACGTCAAAATCGATATAACGCCGCGATAGCAGTTTATCACGGCGCGCATCTTAGCCCTGCTGAGCTACTCTCGTGACACCTGAGCTACTATTGTGAAACTTGAGCAACACTAGGTGACATGTGACCAACCCCTATGACACGTGAGATACACTGGTGACACTTAAGCAACAATAGATGACACCTGAGCTACTCATTTGACACATAAGCAACACTAGATGACATGTGAGTAACCCTTGTGACACTGGAGCAACACTAGATGACATGTGAGCTAGTCTTGTGACACCTGAGCTACTCATTTGACACGTGAGCAACTCTTGTGACACGTGAGCAACGTTCGTGACACTTGGGCTACTCTTGTGACACTTGAACACTAGACGACCCGTGAGCTATACTAGGTGACACTTGAGCTACCATTGTGAGATGTGAGCAACACTAGATAACACGTAAGCAACCGCTATGACACTTGAGCTACTTTTGTGACACCTGACCTACTCTTGTGACACCTGAGCTACTCATTTGACACGTGAGCAACACTAGATGACACGCGACCGTCATCAATGACACGTAAGTAACTCTAAAGCGCTCGCACATCGCTCCGCCCAGTCCGAGACGTGCAGCATGGAGAGACCCGAGCTACAGTTGGTCGTGGGCGGGCGCGCTTTGGGCGGGCGGTTCACTACTGCTGAGGGGCTGCTGCGAGCAACCGTCGAGCAACTGGCTGACGCGCCCGGCGTCGTAGGGGACGCGCCCTCGCTCGCTGCTGACAGTCTTGACACGTGAGTAGCTTGATGAACCGTGAGCTATACTAGGTGACACGTGAGCTGTAGTAAGTAGGTGACCCGTGAGCAACCCTTGTGACACGTGAGCAACACTAGGTGACCCGTGAGCCATACTAGGTGACACGTGAGCCATACTAGGTGACATTTGAACTATACTAAGCGACACTTGATCTATACTAGGTGACACGTGAGGAACTCTTGTGACACGTGAGCTGCTCTTGTGACACCTGAGCTACTCATTTGACACATGAGCAACACTAGATGACACGTGAGCTTCTCTTGTGACACGTGAGCAACCCTTGTGACACGTGAGCAACACTAGGTGACATCTGAGCTACTCATTTGACACGTGAGCAACCCTTGTGACACGTGAGCAACGTTCGTGCCACTTGGGCTACTCTTGTGACACTTGAACACTAGACGACACTAGGTGACACTTGAGCTACTATTGTGAGATGTGAGCAACACTAGATAACACGTAAGCAACCCCTATGACACTTGAGCTACTTTTGTGACACTTGAGCTACTCATTTGACACCTGAGCTACTCATTTGACACGCGAGTGTCACTAGATGACACGCGAGCGTCATTAATGACACGTAAGTAACTCTAAAGCAGTGGTTCCCAAACTTATTAGTCTACTGCCCACTTTAAGAATAAATTATTTTTAGCGCCCCCCATTTTTGTAGTCAAGAGTCGAGCTCAGTCGATGTCTAAGAGTCCTCCTAGTAGATGACGCCTCCCAAGCCTCTACACAACGTCCCAATTTTTTTTCTGGGTCTCTTACCGCCCCCCTTTAAGCCTGCAGCGCCCACAAGGGGGCGTTATCGCCCACTTTGGGAAAGACTGCTCTAAAGCGCTCGCACATCGCTCCGCCCAGTCCGAGACGTGCAGCATGGAGAGACCCGAGCTACAGTTGGTCGTGGGCGGGCGCGCTTTGGGCGGGCGGTTCACTACTGCTGAGGGGCTGCTGCGAGCAACCGTCGAGCAACTGGCTGACGCGCCCGGCGTCGTAGGGGACGCGCCCTCGCTCGCTGCTGACAGTCTTGACACGTGAGTAGCTTGATGAACCGTGAGCTATACTAGGTGACACGTGAGGAACTCTTGTGAAACTTGAGCAACCCTTGTGACACCTGAGCTACTCATCTGACACGTGAGCTACTTTTGTGACACTAGAGCTATAGTAAGTGACACTTGATCTATACTAAGTGACACTTGAGCTATACTAAGTGACACTTGAGCTATACTAAGTGACACGTGAGCAACACTAGATGACACGTGAGTTATACTAAGTGACACTTGAGCTGTACTAAGTGACACGTGAGCAACCCTTGTGACACCTGAGCTACTCTTGTGACACCTGAGCTACTCATCTGACACGTGAGTAACACTAGATGACACGCGAGCGTCATTAATGACACGAAAGTAACTCTAAAGCGCTCGCACATCGCTCCGCCCAGTCCGAGACGTGCAGCATGGAGAGACCCGAGCTACAGTTGGTCGTGGGCGGGCGCGCTTTGGGCGGGCGGTTCACTACTGCTGAGGGGCTGCTGCGAGCAACCGTCGAGCAACTGGCTGACGCGCCCGGCGTCGTAGGGGACGCGCCCTCGCTCGCTGCTGACAGTCTTGACACGTGAGTAACTTGATGAACCGTGAGCTGTACTAGGTGACACGTGAGGAACTCTTGGGACACTAGAGCTATGCTAGGTGACACGTGAGGAACCCTTATGACACGTGAGCAACCCTTGACACGTGAGATATACTAGGTGACACTTGAGCTGTACTAGGTGACGCGTGAGCTACTCTTGTGACACTAGAGCTATAGTAAGTGACACTAGAGCTATAGTAAGTGACACTTGATCTATACTAAGTGACACTTGAGCTATACTAAGTTACACGTGAGCAACACTAGGTGACACTTGAGTTATACTAAGTGACACTTGAGTTATACTAAGTGACACTTGAGCTGTACTAAGTGACACGTGAGCAACCCTTGTGACACCTGAACTACTCTTGTGACACGTGAGCAACACTTGTGACACGTCAGCACACTAGGTGACACTTAAGCTATACTAAGTGACACGTGAGCTAGTATTGTGACACCTGAGCTACTCTTGTGACACGTAAGCAACACTAGATGACATGTGAGTAACCCTTGTGACACTGGAGCAACACTAGATGACATGTGAGCTAGTCTTGTGACACCTGAGCTACCTTTGTGACACGTGCGCAACCCCTATGACATGTGAGTTACTCTCTGGTGTCAAAAGATCAACACTAGATGACACCTGAGCTACTCATTTGATACGTGAGCAACATTAGTCGACACGCGATCGACACTAGATGACATGAGAGCGTCATTAATGACACGTCCCTGATCATCCTGATTAAACCTTAAAATCTATACTTATAATAAATCTGTAGAGAGGTCAATTCTGTACATGAAATATATTTTCAAAATAACTATCAGGGGGTGATTAGTGATCGATACTGAAGCCAAAAATGCAATCAGTAAATTTTTTGTCTGTCTGTCTGTCTGTCTGTCCGTCCGTCTGTCTGTTCCTTATAGAAACAAAAATTACTCGACGGATTTTAACGAAACTTGGTACAATTATTCTTCATACTCCTGGGCAGGTTATAGTATACTTAGGAATTCCCACGGGAACAGGAATTAGCGGGAAAATCCTTTTGTATGAAAAATCTAAACCGCTTAAGTTAGACGCTTTAAATTTGGCATGCAGGTACCTTAGGAAACTTAAAGCTTAGTTACAATAGAATATTTCAAAATTCCCACGGGAGTGGGAGTTTATTAGCGGGAAAAAACATTTGTATGAAAAAATCTAAACCGCGTAAGATAGATGAAGGGGGTAAAACGGGATCCACGCGTACGAAGTCGCGGGCGGCCGCTAGTTCAAAATAAAATTCATAAGAATGTAAACCGACCAAAATAAAAAAGATTTTTCTCCATCTTCCAGGTTCGTGGCGAAACTTAACGAGGTGCTGGAAGGCAAGCGGTCCGTCACGATAGTGCTGGACGACCCCGCCGGCAACTCGTATGTGCAGAGTCTCAACGACGAAGACCCGAGTATGCCCGACGACGGTGAGTCATTCGTCATCATCATCATGTGCTGGACAAAGGGGTTGCCAGGTCCAAAAAAAAGCCGGACTCTGTGCTTAATTTGGCCGGACATTTTACCCTAAAAGCCGGACATGTGACGGATGGGGGGGGAGGGGTGCAATTAGTGTCAGAGCTCATGAGTGAATACTGTCATCGTATCATCGGTAGCCCAACATAACATCCTGATGCGTGCGCTTCATTATTATTCTGTGGCTCGACTTTCGCCTGGCACAGCAGGCCAATTAAAAAGCCGGATAGACCGGACAAGACAATATTTGGCCGGACAAGACCGTAAAAAGCCAAACATGTCCGGCTAAAGCCGGACGACTGGCAACCCTAGCTGGACAACAAGCGCTCCGTCACGATAGTACTGGACGACCCCGCCGGCAACTCGTATGTGCAGAGTCTCAACGACGAAGACCCCAGTTTGCCCGACGACGGCGAGTCATCATCATCATCATCTAAGCCATAGGACGTCCACTGCTGAACATAGGCCTCCCCCAATGCTTTCCATGTTGCCCGGTTGGTAGCGGCCTGCGTCCAGCGCAACCAATCACAGAGCTCTATTCAACGCTGTGCGTTCGATTTGCTAAAGCCCGGCCTGTGAGCACGTAGAATTTTGTCCAATGACCCCAAGCTACCCATCCTTATCGCTCGCGCGTAATTATATTGCTGTCGCGACTGTGCGACGGGCGCCCGCAGTGAGTGTGCGAGCGCGACACCAACATAATTACACGCGAGCGATAAGGATGGGTAGCTTGGGGTCATTGGACAAAATTCTACGTGCTCACGGACCAGACTATAGACGGCAAGCGTTCTGTGACCATAGCGTAGAGTCTCAACTATAATGACCCTAGTATGCCCGACGACGGTGAGTCAACATAAAAGATCAAAAAACTAACTAAGCTGGCGCGATGCAAAGTGAGTCCTGGCCTCCGACAATAAGAATCTCCAACTGTTCTGCCGATGCAAAGTGAGTCCTGGCCTCCGACAATAAGAATCTCCAACTCTGTTCTGCCGATGCAAAGTGAGTCCTGGCCTCCGACAATAAGAATCTCCAACTGTTCTGCCGATGCAAAGTGAGTCCTGGCCTCCGACAATAAGAATCTCCAACTGTTCTGCCGATGCAAAGTGAGTCCTGGCCTCCGACAATAAGAATCTCCAACTCAGTTCTGCCGATGCAAAGTGAGTCCTGGCCTCCGACAATAAGAATCTCCAACTGTGTTCTGCCGATGCAAAGTGAGTCCTGGCCTCCGACAATAAGAATCTCCAACTGTTCTGCCGATGCAAAGTGAGTCCTGGCCTCCGACAATAAGAATCTCCAACCCTGTTCTGCCGATGCAAAGTGAGTCCTGGCCTCCGACAATAAGAATCTCCAACCCTGTTCTGCCGATGCAAAGTGAGTCCTGGCCTCCGACAATAAGAATCTCCAACCCTGTTCTGCCGATGCAAAGTGAGTCCTGGCCTCCGACAATAAGAATCTCCAACCCTGTTCTGCCGATGCAAAGTGAGTCCTGGCCTCCGACAATAAGAATCTCCAACCCTGTTCTGCCGATGCAAAGTGAGTCCTGGCCTCCGACAATAAGAATCTCCAACTGTTCTGCCGATGCAAAGTGAGTCCTGGCCTCCGACAATAAGAATCTCCAACTGTTCTGCCGATGCAAAGTGAGTCCTGGCCTCCGACAATAAGAATCTCCAACTGTTCTGCCGATGCAAAGTGAGTCCTGGCCTCCGACAATAAGAATCTCCAACTCAGTTCTGCCGATGCAAAGTGAGTCCTGGCCTCCGACAATAAGAATCTCCAACTGTGTTCTGCCGATGCAAAGTGAGTCCTGGCCTCCGACAATAAGAATCTCCAACTGTTCTGCCGATGCAAAGTGAGTCCTGGCCTCCGACAATAAGAATCTCCAACCCTGTTCTGCCGATGCAAAGTGAGTCCTGGCCTCCGACAATAAGAATCTCCAACCCTGTTCTGCCGATGCAAAGTGAGTCCTGGCCTCCGACAATAAGAATCTCCAACTCTGTTCTGCCGATGCAAAGAGTGTGCGAGCGCGACAGCAACATAATTACGCGCGAGCGATAAGGATGGGCACTATGGGCAGCTTGGGGTCATTGGACAAAACTCTACGTGCTCACGGACCAGACTATAGACGGCAAGCGTTCTGTGACCATAGCGTAGAGTAGAGCCTCAACTATGACCCCAGTTTGCCCGACGACAGTGAGTCATCATCATCTAAGCCATAGGACGTCCACTGCTGAACATAGGCCTCCCCCAATGCTTTCCATGTTGCCCGGTTGGTAGCGGCCTGCGTCCAGCGCAACCAATCACAGCTATATTCAACGCTGTGCGTTCGATTTGCTAAAGCCCGGCCTGTGAGCACGTAGAATTTTGTCCAATGACCCCAAGCTACCCATCCTTATCGCTCGCGCGTAATCATATTGCTGTCGCGACTGTGCGACGGGCGCCCGCAGTGAGTGTGCGAGCGCGACAGCAACATAATTACGCGCGAGCGATAAGGATGGGTAGCTTGGGGTCATTGGACAAAATTGTACGTGCTCACGGACCAGACTATAGACGGCAAGCGTTCTGTGACCATAGCGTAGTCTCAACTATAATGACCCTAGTTTTTCCGACGACGGTGAGTCATTCATCATCATCATCAGGCCTGTTCATCTCCGCAAGTTTACATCGAAAACAAAACACGCACGATGGCCCACCTACAGGATACTATTCGACAAGGCCTCACATACGAGCGAGCATTGACTCACGCACGCGTATTCTTATGTATGATGGAAAAAAATTGAGAAAATGGTGTACTAAATACTGTGCAGTATTTAACTGCCTAAATAATAATAAAAACACAGAATGTACTTTTTTAATTTGCCTCAAGACACTGAGAGGTAAATAAGTAGTTAATATTATTCATGATAATTCATGCTAAATCATGTATTTCCTCCGCCATTTTCCGCAGTTTGGCACCTCACGTCACATCATTTTACCGAAGTCAGCCCTATAGCTTCGGCGCAGTGCCGATCACTGACGTTTGTCAACAAAATGGTGCTTGACTCTTGAGACAGGCTAAATTACACCATATTGTTAATGATATTGAGCATACATTTTTTTTTAATACCTTCGGGAAGTAAATCTTCTGTACGTAGTTCTTATTATTTAATGTGCTATAACGTTTAAATTTTTTCTACAGGCCTCAAGATCACCCGCTACGAGCGCTCGTTTGAGCAGAATGAAGAGTTGGGCCTCAACGACTTGAAGACTGAGGGATATGAAGCCACCTAGCCCGATATCGGGTCTCTATGACACGTCGCTTAGACCTTACAATAGGTTAATAAATAAATAAATATCTTTGGACAATCTCACACAGCGCCATCTAGCCCCAAAGTAAGCAACTTAATGCTTGTGTTATGGGTGCTAGCTTAACGGATATACTACTTATATACTTTTTTTTTTAAATACATAAATATTATACATAGTCACACCCAGACCCGTCACAGAAATTAAAATTCATCATTTCAATTTCTGCCCGGCCGGGAATCGAACCCGGGACCTCTCGGCATAGTAGTCCGTTCTGAACCACTACACCAAACGGCACTTACATTGTTACATTGTGAATTTTCCGGTAGTTAGAGGTAAGAGCCAATTTTTATGCAAAATAAGGCAGGTATGTGATACACCTGATGTTAAGGCGCTACCTCGTAAAAGTTTTCGGCCGACTGAATGCCTCGCACACAGAGGGATAGAAATATGATTTCTCAGTGCGAGGAAAGGGACAGCAATAGCGCGCGCGGCGCGGAATAAAATAACGCAAGCGACAAAAATCGGAAATCATGTATTTATTGAAAAACCAAACACTATTTAAAGAAAATAACTCGACCAGTACTTAGAATATGTTATTACCTTACCAATATACAAAATTTGGTATTGAAATATTAGCCTATCTGCTTATAAAACGAAAAACCGAGTAATAGAAGGGTCATCTTTTGATTTTTTTTCTATCGAGAAAATTGTTTCCATTCATGTTTCGGCTTCGACCAGACACTAGATTTATTAGTCAACTATGACATATTTCAAAATAAGAACATAAGTATTAAGAAAAGTACGATTAAAACTAATTCTGCGCTTCTTTAAAACGCCCAATATTCGCAAGGCGTCACCTTAAGTGAGTGGTACAGTCAGCGTCAAATTATAATTGTAACAAAAAAATGCTGCGAACTATTTTGCTACTTTGGGTGTCACGAAGTATTTGACGCTGAGGTCCAGAACAGACGGTGAAACGAAACTGCAACTGCTACTTACTTTTGAGTTGCATCTAAGTTTCTGCCATAGCGTTCGTTGAGAGACCACACATGACGCGACCAGTTTAAACTTTCAGTTTCAGTTTCATTCATCAGAATGATCAGAAAGTTGCAGTTGCGTTTCACCGTCTGTTCTGGGCCTGACTGTACATAATTTTTTTTTTCTGTAAGAAAATCATTTAGCAATAAATTATTGTTAATTATGTATCAGCATTTAATGCGAAAATAAATTATTTTTTACATTCGTGTATTATTACCACCTGTCCCAATTTATTTTATTGGTTGTATTTTGTATTATTTTTCTTTTTTATTTGGTGAAAAAATTTTTTTTATGCATTATAAGGCAGTTATTTGACCACAATCGCACCTGATGTTAAGTGGGATGCAGTCTAGGATGGTATGTCTGCCCTGTAAGTGCCTATTCACTCTCGCATTGAAAAGGCCCGGATTATAGTCTTCTTTAATGGAATATTCTTGTTTTCTCACATTTGAATTTGAAGAACTGTGGTCACATGAGACCGCGGTAACACGTTTCGTATTGTGTCTCAATTCGCTGGTACTTGAATGTTGTATTTTTTTTCTTCTACATCGAGGAAGCTCTTGGCCTGTATCTCACCTTTTTTCTTGAAGTTTTGGTATTTGTCTTCTTATTTTGCTTATGGTCAGAAGTCTATAATATTTGTCTCTTGGGTGGTAATTTTTGTCTTTTATTCGTCAAAATAGATTTCGATTTGATTTGAAAAAATGGTTTTCTGAATAAATAAAAAATAAAGGTAAAATAAATTAAAAACTGGTCTTGTTTAAAAATTATTTAGTCTGTCAGGTTAACATCATTGACTGGGTAATATTGCAAAAGAAATAAAGAAAAAAAATTGGTTTTTTTGGTATGAGAAATTAAGACAAGAAGGAAATAAAATTAAAAAAGAAGTAATTAAGGGTTAAGGGGTCTTTTTTGTCTTTTTCGTTTGTTCAGTTTTTTACACATAAAAAATGGGCTTATTCCACTATTCCCCGTTGACAATCCCCGTTAACGTTGATGTGGGACTGTTGAGGTGATGCTGATTCTGAGCGAGCCCTTTTATACTGTTCGTTCAGGTGCTCATATTGTAACTTCCGTGTAGCATCAATGTCTTGTGTAGTGATGTAAAATGAAAAAAAACTTAGCACCGTTGTTTTTTTTTTTTTTTTCTAAATTTGTTTTTTTTCTGCCTTACATTTTAGGCCTGAACCTACTCGTTTCGGCATACTCAGGTATTTTAGTTGATAATCACACTCGAATAGCACAAAAACTAAATAATTTGATATTGTACTTTCTTCGTCCGTCACACACCCCAACTGCGCTAAGCCAACTACGTTCAAATAAACATAAACCTAAAGGGGATTTCTCCGTGTGCAAATGTAATTGATTTGGGGATTTCCCTTTCGTTGATGTAAAAATTCATGAAATCTTAGTACCACTCAACCAGAAAAGTATGGTAGAGTTAAAAATAAACCGAAAACTCTATTACTTATGTATTCTCAAGCATTTGTCTTAAAAGTTTTGGATTTCGTACTCTTGAAAAAAAAATGGTCCAGAAAAAAAGTGTTTTTTCATGTTTTTTTTTAACGTTTTTTTTTCACACCAGAAAAAAAACTTTTTTTGCAACACTAGTCTTCTGGCCCTGATACTCCTATAATATCTGCCTATTTTGAAGGTGAGGGTATAACTATGGTCTCCTCCTCATCATCATCTTCCCTTAACTTTTATAGGGATCTTGAAGGGCTCGAATTGAAAGTCAACAACACAACTTGTCAATTAAGTTTACTTCCAAACTCTTGACGATTAAAAAATACAAAATTACGGAGCTGTTACAATCGTGCCGGGTGGCCAGAGAGAAGCGTGCTTAGAGCTACATTGCCATAGACAAATCATTTTAAATTTTAGTCTGATAAACATGCCGATAGGTGGCGCTCTAGGCAGGTTTGCTAATACTTTGTTGTTGCCGTCCTGTTTCACCTTTCTCTCACTTCACTTCTATATGGGGGATATAGATGAATCTGGTTGATGTGTCTTTTAAGTTAGTAATTTTCCATTCCATTGAATTAAGTTAGTAGAATTACAAATCCCTGTTCTCTTCTCTACCACACCTTTGACCCATTGGGGGCCTTTGCTATAATTCCTTAAATAAACAGTTTGTCCAACTTTAAATGTTACTGACCTCATATTCCTGCTTTCATTGTCTTCCAATTGAGAATGTTACTAGGTATGCAAAATCACTTGAAACCTATGTTACAGTTAAGCTTTTACATTTACAAATACATTAGTTTTTATTTCATTCAAAAATACCCAGTAGTTATGATTTTATAGGCATTCAAAGTTCGCTTAAATATTGAGTCCCGCCGACGATCACGTGACCCCGCGTGACGTACATTCACAGTGTCCGCTCACTAGAAAACGGATATAAACATACTTAAATACATTTTTTTTGTAAATACAAACTTATTATACATATCCACAGACCCAGAACCCAGACCCATCACAGAAATTAAGATTGAACCAAACCCAAACTCGATGCGATTGTGTCGTTTTATTGCGAATTACCTTCCAGCTCCATCATTAGACCCTGATTACTATATAGAATTAAAATACTCATCAATATAAAACGAACGAGCCCAAACTCGATGCATTTAAGTCGTTTTATTATAGAGTTCCTATGGCCACCTTCCAGCTCCATCATCAGATCAGCTCCATGTCATCATAATATTGCATGGTCATCCAAATCACATGTGTTGCGAAATTTCAGCTTAATCGATTGCCTCGAAGTGGGTCTTAATTCAGCTTGCAAGATTCCACCCATACAAATATGAGCCAATCACTGTAATATGACGTCACGCGCATAAAATGGCGGGCCGGCCTCCGCCCGCACTTTTAAAATTCAATATCTTGGAAACTAATTGACGTATCGAAATAATTATTTCACCTGTATTTTTTATTTTTAACAGAGAATACAGAAAGCTAAAAAACAAAATTAGTGAACATTCTTCATTCTTCAAGCTGTGGTTTATCTTTGAAAGTAAGATTCTTTTGTAGGTAGTCAAACTTGGTTCTGAAATGTCTGTTAATCAATAATTCTGCCGGGGTTTTATCGCTGATGCTGTTTGGCGTTGTTCGTAAGCCATATAACATTGGGCCCACGTTGGGCACCATTGCAACGGGGCGTCTTAGCTAGCTCAGTCTGACACCCCGCTGTTTGAGTACCGAGTCTAACCTCCTGCGGTAAGGGATGTACCTATTTAGGATATAGACCAAAGAAACGCACAGAACACAACACAATATCACTTACTTAGTTATCACTGACTCTAAATTTACTGGAATTTACGTTATGAGTAAGTATTTAATAATGCAATTTACAATTACTGAGCACGAAATAAACAAGAGGAATAGCGAGGTGTGCAAGAATTGCACCAAAGAATAATGGATGAGCGTAATCATACGTTAAATCATAGTAAGAGGGCAAAAGGGGAGCAAAAGAACAAGTGGACTGTATCTAAATTATTTAGCGGGGTTTTCAATAAAGTAGGGTCAATCAAAAGAACTACTAACGCGAGCTGGTCTGCGAAAATGGAGTTTACAAAGAAGTGATGGCGAAAATGGTCAGTACACCTCGTACAAAATGCTGGAAGTGCCGAGCTGGGCGGGAGAAATGACAATGGAAGCAGCCCGGTGGAAGGAGAGGATTGCACGTACCTTGGGTTCCTGGTTGTTGTAGATGAGTCGCAAGGGCTCTTTTCAGGTGCCTCGTGGTACCACGCGGTCGAGCACATGGGCGGCCAAGACAATCCCTCTTCCAAGACGAAAAGGCGCTTTACGTAGCACTTTCAGCAAGCTACACGTTCACAGGCACACAGGTTCAAGGTATGCCGATTACAAAGTCAATTTTAGTACATTTTTTGCACCGCCTTAGGCTTGAAATCAAGCCTTACTCTTTCTGCATAACCCGTGGTTTACTGGCAGAGAATGCCATCCGGCATTAAGTCCGCCACAGTGCATTGTTAGTATGTGTGCTAAAGTTTAAATAAAAAAATAAAAAGTCTAATTAGCGTGAGAAACAAATCAGAGGAGCGGTCACGCAGTCATCACTTCCCGACGGTGCGTGCGATGAAACTTGGATCGTTCACACTGTTTAGGCTGGTTCGGTTTCGAGGGTGGTCCAGTCTAGGTCCAGGTCCAGTTTCGGGTCCAAATCCGTGTCCAGAGCTAGGTATTGGTGTAGGTCGATCTGGAGGGCCTCGGTCCAGTCCGATTTTATCTCCGTCCAGTCCGCCGTGTCTTCTTCCGGTTCTGGTTTCGTTCGGATCATTTTGCGGTCATGTGTCAGAGTTATATCGCTTGCCCGTCCTCTGATCACTGTTATTTTCGGTTGCTTGTCTTGTCTTGACTTGGATCATCACACTGCTTGGGCTGGTTCTGTTTCGAAGGTGGGCCAGTCTAGGTCCAGAGGTGGAATTGTGTAAAGCAATCGTTATCATTTGACAGTTCATAACGTACGATTATTCTGTCAAACGCTTTGTTTAACTGACTATCGTACGTTATGAACTGTCAAATGATTACGATTGCTTTACACAATTCCACCTCAGGTCCAGTTTCGGGTCCAAATCCGTGTCCAGATTGTTGCATAAGACATAAATTAAATATAAAATATTATGAATTACTGAATAATGTATTAAAATATGGATAAAATGTATGAATAAAACGACTTTCTTTCAGCTGTCAAAGTGAAGAAGTTATTTTATTTGTTTTGTAAGAAAAAGTAAAGAAAACATTAAAAACTCTTTTGTTGGTTCTCAACACAGATCTAGGTATAGGTCTAGATCGATCTGGAGGACCTCGGTCCAGTCTGTTTCTATGCGAGTCCAGTCCGCCATGTCGTCTTTGTCTTCCGGTTCCGGTTCTGGTTCCGGTTTTCGGTTTCGTTCGGATCATTTTGCGGTCATGTGTCCGAGTTATATCTCTTGCCCATCCTCTGATCACTGTTATTTTTGCTTGTCCGTTCCCTTGTTCGAATTCATGATGTTGACGCCGCGCGTGTTATTCTCGCGCTGGTCGTACCCTTGCGTTTTTTCGTGGACCTTATGATATTTTATCCTGCACACAGTTCCGAACCAACGTCTCGATCATCCAAGAGCTTGATGTCAAACAGCGTCTTACTTCCATCGTCCAAAGTCGTATACTCACTTTCTTTGGCCATATAACACGTGGAGACGTCGCTTCTGTTGAACGGCTTGTCGTGCAGGGGAAGGTCGCCAATGCGCTGGACTGACCAGATCAAAACTGCACTCAATGGTCCACTCCACTAGTGCACAAGAAAGGCTGCAGTGAGGGAGGAATGGCGACGGATTGTGAGACTTGCCACCGGACCTGGTGTGACGACCACGACCACTCTGGCAAGAGTGTAGCGACGAAGAAGAAGGGCTGGTTCGGTTTCGAGGGTGGGCCAGTCTAGGTCCAGGTCCAGTTTCGGGTCCAAATCCGTGTCCAGAGCTAGGTATTGGTCTAGGTCGATCTGGAAGGCCTCGGTCCAGTCTGTTTCTATGCGAGTCCAGTCCGCCGTGTCGTCTTCGTCTTCCGGTTCTGGTTTCGGTTTCGGGTCATTTTGCGGTCATGTGTCAGAGTTATATCTCTGGCCCATCCTCTGGTCACTGTTATTTTCGGTTGCTTGTCTTGTCTTGACTTGGATCAATCACACTGCTTGAGCTGGTTCGGTTTCGAGGGTGGTCCAGTCTAGGTCCAGGTCCAAATCCGTGTCCAGAGCTAGGTATTGGTCTAGATCGATCTGGAGGACCTCGGTCCAGTCTGTTTCTATGCGAGTCCAGTCCGTCGTGTCGTCTTCGTCTTCCAGTTCCGGTTTCGGTTTCGTTCGGATCATTTTGCGGTCATGTGTCCGAGTTATATCTCTTGCCCATCCTCTGATCACTGTTATTTTTGCTTGTCCGTTCCCTTATTCGAATTCATGATGTTGACGCCGCGCGTGTTATTCTCACGCTGGTCGTTCCCTTGCGATTTAACGTGGACCTTATCATAATTTTATATTGCGGGTGGGTCTAAATAAATTTATTTATCTTATTACCCACTTGTGTTGATCATCTTGATGTTTTAATCGTAATATGGTTTTAAGTCTTTTATTATTTTCTTCGGTGTTTCTGGACATTTTAGTTTAAATATTACTGGTGATTTTTTGTATGTTATTGTATAAGGTGTTTTTTTTGTTAATGGCAACCAAACCTCTATCGGAGATTTACATCTGCCAATGTAGTGTGTTTTTAAATTGTTATAATTGTAACAACACTTGTGTTGATCATCTTGATGTGTTAATCGTAATATGGTTTTAAGTCTTTTATTATTTTCTTCGGTGTTTCTGGACATTTTACTTCAAATATTACTGGTGATTTTTTGTATGTTATTGTATAAGGTGTTTTTTTTTTGTTAATGGCAACCAAACCTCTATCGGAGATTTACATCTGCCAATGTAGTGTGTTTTTAAATTGTTATAATTGTACGAACACGTTTGTTTTAGTTCTATTGCTTTTCGTGGATTCCGTGGAGATAATTTGAGTATTCCCGTAAACTGGTTTCAAAACGCCATCGGGTCCAAAGCGGGTTGTTCATTCGACATATTTTTCTTCGACGATTATTTTTGTATATTTTTCACTTCACTGAACTTTAAAACACAATAACACCAGATTTGTACACTAAAGTCCATCAAACCATCGACCAAGTTTTCCGTTGAACTACCCTCCACGGAATCTCGACGTTTCAGAATCGTTTGCCAATACTGTCCAATATTTATAATGTCAAAAATTAATATTGCGATTTGTAACAGTTTTTCATTGGCGGTACGAAGTTCGCCTGGCCAGTTAGTGACAAATTCTGTCTGATCTTCGTATTTATTAATGAACGCTTCTGAAGCTGCGTCAAATACACTCTTCTGTTATTGAATGCAATGTATTAACATCAATGTTATGATTCTGTGAGATTTGATGTTCAACCACAAGGCAGCTAAGGTCTATCTATAACTGCCTTCCGAGCGGATGTTGTGCTCGGGTACCAAAGATCGTTTCTATCTCGGTAGAGAATTCTGATACCGCGATGCAGGTTTTAATGCGCGGTGGCGTATGCCATAGTACGTAGGTGTCAGCGCCATCTGTTGGGCTAAGACTACCACTAGTCTGTAGGATGCGTCGATAGATGTCGCCACAATTACGGAGCACTTTGTTTTTATTTTTTTCTATTCTTTCTTGTATTTTCCTTTTAGCTTGTGCCCAGCACATTCGAACTACCACATGTTCTCCAGAAATGCGTCTTAAATGCTTTTAGCAGCATCGCATATTAGTTCTTTAGGATTCCAAGAACTTTGATATAGATCTTTTATTTTGTATTTAAGACCTTGTTGCATTAATTTGTGAACCAAACAATTTTTTTTCTAAAACAAGTGCCCGAACGCGTGTTAGTAAGTTATTAATTGATCTATTATACAACTGATAACAGAAATTGATGTGTATTTATCGTAACTTCAAGTGCGTGGCTTAAAGTTATTTCCTCATTAATTAGTTGCATTTGTACATCGTCGTTGGAAATGCGTAAAATATGTAGTTTTTTTTATTTCCTTCATTTTTGGCTTTTATATTGGAAAGTGTTTGTACCTCTTTACGCACATCCCCTTCTATATCGTCACCGCGATCAGACTGTTTCTGCTCTTTCATAAGTTCGAAAATAGTTTTAAAAAGTTTCATTTTTTTCTTCTTCAAAAAGTCCATGCCATCTATGATGCCATGATTCGATTGATGAGCTCATTCGACAATGTGCTCATCCATGGAGTGGTTCCCCAACGTCACTTACACTTCTCATGGTTTAAAATTTGGAATTGCCTTTTTATTAAAATGTTACAAATCAGTCTTTCTGTTATCCTTTTATGTGACGGTGTTGGTTGCAACTCCAAGTAAAATTTATTTGTACCATCATCGGAGTTGAAGCGGGATACCAGTCATTTCGAGTCAGTCGAGATTGCTTTTGGAGCGGATGTTTATTTTAAATGCCTTTGTATAGCAGGGCATTCGGGTTATCATTATGGCCACCATGCATTCTGATGGAACCAAATAACATTTCTATATTAGTCCAATCAACGAGGCGTTTGTAACCCGAATAATTCGTCCGTCAATGAAACTTGGCACATGGTGAAAGTAGGTAATATAGATCATAGATATGCAAAAATCCAACAAAATTTTTTTTGGGAAGTTATGTTTTTTGACCTAAACATGAAAATCGTTAATAACTCTCTGTGTAAAAATTCTCAGCCTGAAATTCTTTCTGTATACGTACCTATGTACTACTTAGAATATGTATGTAAAAGAATCCAACACTTTTTCGATTTCAGAGATACCTGAAATTTAACTTTTAACATTTTGCACTATAACTTCTACTGAAAAATTGCTCTGCTGATTTTTATTTTTTAATACGCTTTTATATGTTCAAATACATAGCTTTTCACAGTAATCCAATAGATTTTCCTTTACTATGTTATAGTTCTTATTTTTACGTAATTACGTCGTGTGAATAATTGCTCCGTCCATTTTTATACATCTATTGGCCATTTGATAATATATTAAAACAGATTTATCAATAATCCAACAAATTTTCGAACGTTAACTATACTTTTAATGATATAATGCACGCGGGCAATGTAGTTCGCGGGCTAAAGTCAGCGATACGCTCTTATTACTAATCCCGTAAGGTTGACATTTCAAGTAACAGAAGGTAGACGCGTATCCATAGCGAGTTTTTCATCATACGCCTTAATTTTAAGTATTTGGTTTAATTATGTACTAACATAGCGATTGTAGTAGGTACCTAGATAATCGACATACCTAAATATTAAACAAGCTTATTTCACGTAATTACCTCTCTTCAAAATAACACTGGGTGATTAAATTTTATCAAAATTACAAACTAAACATGCATTGTCAAAAGTTACATAAAAACATAAAGTTATTATTCCTTCTTCTTCTTCTTCTTTTATTTTGGCGACAGCTTGGTTTTGAGAACCATTTATTATTCCTTCCTTGCAAAAAAACGGTTGTTTGACGTGACGGTGACGGCATCACGCATCTCTTTTTATTACACCAATTTGCTGCTAGTGACATCTCGCTCGCTCAGTCATTTGTTGCTCTATTCTAGCTAGGTAGGTGTAATAAAAAACCTAAACTTTATGCATACATAAATACAATGAAATAAAAACTTATCTTAACAAAACACGCGTCATAGGTATTCAAAAACCATTTTATAGCCGATATTCAATGAATTTAGTTTCGTATCGCTGAGTAGGTATTGCAATTTGAGGGTTCGATTGCTATAATTATTTGCATGTAACATTTTTGGAACTTTACATACTGTTCACGACGACTACGAATTCTTCCCGCAGAACCCTAATAAACATAAAGAAACCGCAGCAAATACATATACGCACTTATTATAGCTATAGATATTATATGTTATAAATCATCGGCGCGCGGCAAGTATTTGAAAAGAAAGAGACAGTGCGACCGCGCAAAGGACAGCGATAGCACGCGCGCCCGCGATAACCGACCGTAGCGCGTAAGAAATAAGGCTCATATCCGGACGCCTTAAAACTTTGTTTACGAGTCCCGCGCGTTAGAGCAAGTACTCGCGTCTTCCAGAAAGCGGGCGAATCGTCGATTTTCTAGTTAGTAGGCGAGCTGGAGCGGTATACAGGGTGGAATTTTGTAATGCCACCTGGAGGGAAAGTACTCTTAATACAGTAGATAGAAAATTTTACTGCAAGAAAACATTCCTTTATTTTTAAAAAGAAAGAAAACTGCATTCATAGATTTTCGAAAAAATTTCGAAAATTCTTTACCATACCATACAATTTCCTGTACATAATTAAAATAATTTAAGAATTCATGGTTTTCCTTTCATTTTATTTATCAAGTTTGTTGGAGAGAATTCATCCTCATACTTAACACTAACGATCGATGCAATAAAAATACAGGGTGTAATTTTTAACAGATTTTAGTTGGTTCGAATCCCGGGTGCGGCAAGCAAATTTTTGGAAATCTTTGAATGCAGTTCTATTTCTTTTCAAAAATAAAGGAATGTTTTCTTTGAGAAAAACATTCTATCTATAATATTAAGAGTAGTTTCCCTCCAGGTGGCATTACAAAATTCCATCCTGTATAAACCGGCCGCCGGACCGATTCGTCAATCAGTTCCACAATCAGTTTTACTCAAGACAGTTCTCTGAACAGATCAAGAGTGAACCTCCTCCGACCGAAGAGCTACAGGAAGACTTCTTACCGCGATAGAAGAATAGTGATTATATTGACGACTTCAGCATCAAAACCGGACACCGTTATTGCTTCGTGACTTCGGATACGTTTCACCGCGCACCGTATCGACGCCGTCCTTCAACAAAGACGAGTCAACGATCCACCCACCGAACTTCAGTGTGCAACGACTGGAGATACCGTCTACCGGAGTGCCACCGTATACAGTCCTACAGTCTACAGTCCACCGCATCGTTCTATATTAGGTACTTATAGGGACCTGAATGGAGCTCTTAGAAGATTAACCATTTTTATTGAAAGTTTTAGTCTTACTTCCTCTTGGATTGAGATATTGGGCAAACCGATCGTCCTATATTCTTCTTCTGTTAAACCAGTGTCTAGTGCGTATTTGGCGGTCAACTTGAGATCCGCCTTTCCCTTCGAAGCACTCAAGAGTGAGCTTGAGCCGAGGACAAATGTCCAATTTGAGAACACTGTCGGGTATTTCTGGGTAGGTCACTAACCGTTCCCATCCGCCAAAACAGTAGGACACTGCGTATCTGACTACGCCTCCACAAGCAACGTCAACGCCCCAACGTGACCACGCGCTCTACATTATTGTAACGAAGAAGAAGAAAGGACATCTCCTCTGGATCGCATTGAACGGAGAGCAGCTCGAATCGTTGACTGCCAGGAAATTTCGGATCGGCTTGACCCCCTGGCGCTGCGTAGAGATGTATCCTCACTGTGCATCTTCTATCGCATTTATCACGGGGAGTGCTCCGAAGAATTGTCTGGACTTATCCCTACCGCCACTTTTCGCCACCGATCTACCCGACAGCACTTCCATCCTCATCACTTTAGATGGTTGGCAGTCCACAACAGTACGTTTCTCCAGAAACTTCCTGCCCCGTACAACCAAACTGTGGAATGGACTGTCGTCTGCGGTGTTTCCGGACAGATACGATACGACCTGCAAGCTTTCAAGAAGAGAGCGTATCTTTACCTTAAAGGCCGGCAACGCACCTGTAACGCCCCTGGGTCTGCGGGTGTCTATGGGCGACGGTAATCACTTACCATCAGGTGATCCGTCTGCCGTCTCCTGTCACATAAAAAGAAAAAAAAAAAAAACATTCTGGTACAATGCAAAAGTGTCAGCCTTATGGCCCTCTCTTCTGCAGTGGAAGTAGAATCTTTTAAGTTTGATGCTAGCAATGTAAATAAAGGCTTTAAAAGCGCTTCTAGACGTCCCAGTATTAATCCTACCACTGCTTCAGGACAATAAATGGGCCAGTGCTGAGAAGAAGCAGCGCAAGAAACTCAGTCACTATAATCGTACATAAGCATTAATGCGAGCTAGGCAGTTTAAAGAATCTAAGCAGTTTTATTTTTTATTATAATCATCAATTTTATAGTAGCCCTTTTTCATTAGGCTGTTTTTAATATGTACTTTAAATTTATGAATGGGCAATACCACAACAGTTTGTGGTAATTTATTCAAAAGTTTAATCTTGGCGGGGGCACTGCCGTGCCCCCGCCAAGTCGAGCGCGAAGCAAACACTGCCGTACCATCCTTTACTGGAACTATTTCGCCGCAGTTTTAGGCCCCTATTTGAGAACCTCTGGATAAGACCAGAACGCAGAAATTTTTGTCATCTAGTAAGCTATAATCACATACTTAAAATCCAAAATCTCAAGTCTGTAGGTCATTTAGTTCCGAAGTTAAGCGAAAGCAAAGTTTCGCATTTATGACACTCACTCACTCACTCACTCACTCACTCACTCTCTGATGATCATCAAAATAGAACTAGTACTTCCCATAAACTCAGAGAGCTGAAATTTGGTACAGAGTTAGGGTTTAATGGCCACATAAAGGGAAAACTATAAAAACTAGGAAACTCGAAGATCTGGAGTAACACCACATTCATAATCAATACTACTAGCGCCACACCGGCACCGTGGTGTTCGCCTGTACCGCTCACCGCTAGATGGCGCTAGCACTTTGAGCGTCGATTTTCTGCACCGCGGTGTCCAGATTTTTTTCCTCTCTAGACCCCCCCGTCGATTAAGTTGAATGTTGTGTAATTTGAATTTGGTTGATTTCGTTTATTATATTATCGTGAGGTTCGCTAAGGTTAAGTTATTATTAAAACAATTCTGATTCGTTGTCCATTTTAAAGGTCGATGTGTTTAATATCGTAAAAAAAATGTCGATAATATTATAGGACGACGACGTTAAATAATTATGCCACATTCTACAAAAAGAATTGAAATCCCACCAAAAACATTCTGTAAAAAAACTAGCCAAGTCTCGATGGAGCTGCTTGTTTATCTCTAAAAAGTAATGAAATCTAGACAAAGTCGTGCCAAGTCTATGGTTCTTTACTGCGATTTCTTTATTATTATAGTTAATGTTGTGTGACTTGGCCGCTGCTACAGCTCTTAATTTTGAATATTAATTTGAAACCTCGGCTCAAGCCTTATCTTGAGGACGGGTTTGGGAGAAACTGTACATATCTGTTTTGTCCGAAACGGATGGCTTCAGCGACACAGGGGGCACGCGCGGCCAAAATGCATTATCTTATCCGACAATTTACACAAAATATTGCCTATTATTATTTAGAACTCACTTGCACAGAATACTGTACAGAAGGTGGATTTAATGCCAGTCATCTATCTTAACGAACTAGCTTTCCTAATTTCGGTAAAAGAAAAAGGTATTTCACCACTTACATTTTCAATAATTTATGTCTGATGCGGTGCGACAGATGGTTGTTAAATTAGTTCGAGAAAAAAAGTCTATCCATCCACCAAGTAACAAAAATTTCCTTTGAATATCAAAATATTTTAAGCGCATCGTATTAAAATAAGATGCAGAATAAATGTTTTAAGTGACAATAATGTATGTATTTCAAGTGCAGGCTAAAATGTTTTAAGCGACATCAAGTATGAATTTCAAGTGCAGGCATAACGATTCAAATGCCTTTTGTTGCGTAGTTTTCAAGCAAAATCACTTACGTCAATTTCATAATCATTTTATGAAGTCCTATTTCTCTACAATTTATGTCGTATCAGACAAACTAGATTCGGACTAGACCTAAAACTGATGTTTCAAGCAACAATAAAGTGTTCAGATCGCTACAAACCGAGCTCAAACAACGAACCCTCGAATTGCACCACTCAGCGATACGAAACTAAATTAATTAAATATCGATCATAATAATGGTTTTTGTCCTGACAATGAATACGTGTGTTTTGTTTTGAAGAGTTTTTTTTTTCGTTTTTATTTAACTTTTGCAGTGGCAGTGGGCGGGGCACATAGCTCGTAGAGACGATGGCCGTTGGGGCAGGAAAGTTCTCGAGTGGCGACCACGGGCTGGAAGACGTAGCGTGGGCAGGCCTCCTACTAGGTGGACCGACGATCTGGTAAATGTCGAGCCTGAATCAAGGGAAGAGCCTGGATGCGGGCAGCGCAGGACCGTTCATTGTGGAAAACCTTGAGGGAGGCCTTTGTCCAGCAGTGGACGTCATTTGGCTGAAACGACGACGACGATTTAACTTTTGACAATGCATGCTTAGTTTGTGATTTTGGTTTTAATCACGTCACAGTGTTTTTAATTTATTATTCAGAAGCGTAAATTAGTGTGGATTACAATTATGTATTTGAAGAATAATAACCCCCTTACTAATAAAAAGTTACACAGTTGTTGAACACTGTTTTAAAAGTCATTTCCATACTAAACGTCACTTTAAAACACTGTTCAACGAGCGTGTAAGTTTTATTAGTAAGGGGGTAAGTATTTATTTTTAATCGATTTTATAAATGTACAGTCAAAGAATTATTTCATCATAACAGCTATCATTTGCGCATGTCATGGATTATGTTCCCTGTCTGCAACAATTAGTAACTACTACAAACAACTAAAGCCCGGTCGCCGAGTACGTAGAATTTCGTCCAATGACCCATCTTTAGCAACTGTGCAGCATGCGGCCGCAGTGAGTGTGCGAGTGCGACAGCAATACAATTACGCGCGAGTGATAAGGATGGGTTTGTTACTTGAAATGTCAACCTTACGGTAGTAGTAATAAGAGCGTATCGCTGACTTTAGCCCGCGAACTACATTGCCCGCGTGCAGTATATCCTTAAAAGTATAGTTAACGTTCGAAAATTTGTTGGATTATTGATAAATCTGTTTTAATATATTATCAAATGGTCAACAGATGTATAAAAATGGACGGAGCAATTATTCACACGACGTAATTACGTAAAAATAAGAACTATAACATAGTAAAGGAAAATCTATTGGATTACTGTGAAAAGCTATGTATTTGAACATATAAAAGCGTACTAAAAAATAAAAATCAGCAGAGCAATTTTTCAGTAGAAGTTATAGTGCAAAATGTTAAAAGTTAAATTTCAGGTATCTCTGAAATCGAAAAAGTGTTGGATTCTTTTACATACATATTCTAAGTAGTACATAGGTACGTATACAGAAAGAATTTCAGGCTGAGAATTTTTACACAGAGAGTTATTAACGATTTTCATGTTTAGGTCAAAAAACATAACTTCCCAAAAAAAAATTTGTTGGATTTTTGCATATCTATGATCTATATTACCTACTTTCACCATGTGCCAAGTTTCATTGACGGACGAATTATTCGGATGTCTCCATACAACGAATCTCCTCGTTGATTGGACTATATGGTCTTGGTATAACCTGTATGTACAAATATGGGTGGTTTTTTTTGGTGTCAGTCCAATAGTGGGCATTGTGTTGATTAAACATCCACCCTTGTGAAGGTACTTTCATCTGACCATTAAATGTTATGGTCATCGGTGACTCATCAACCATTGGCCAAACTCAACTCGGGGGAAAAGCTTGCTCGAGCTTCAACTTCTGACCGAACAAAGCATATTCTCTTGCATATTCTGAACAAAAATTATAATTCTCACTTTATTATTATAATAATCCACATGTAAAAAATCGTGAAACTTGCTGGGTACTCAACTTCTTCGACACACTTCGTATTTGTTTTTTTAACACTGGCTATTTTATTTCTGCGTCTGTAATTAAATTAATGACTTCTTATTTGAGGTTAACCCGCGGAACAGGCTTGGTCTCCCCGTATACACGAGGCCGACCACTCGAAGGGCGGCCACGGGATTTGAAAATGAAAAATGAAAAAAAGAAAATGTTTTATTTTATAAATAAACTTGATTAACAAGATATTTTGGTAACCATCCTTTTAAGTATAAGAATACCTGTAGTAGGAGGTTATTTCCCAGTATAGTTGGGACCCGTCCGGGTAACATTATCCGTTTGAGCGCTGTCCATTAAATACTTCTGCTTACTAGCGCACCTTTCCTCCCTGGGCAGGGTAGCGGCCGGTGCTACTCCACCGATCATATCGAGCCTGTCAAGACCCGACATCGCTCCTCGGCCCTCACCAGACCTTCGCGTTTGAGGGTTTTAGAGACTTTTCCTTGTTTTGGCCCCGACTTCCGTAGCTCCCGGCCCCTCTCCGTTGGGGGGTTAAGCGTTGCCCGACAGGCCCGCCGAGTAATTGCGACATACCGCACCGGGGTTCTAAAGCCAAACATTTTGTCAGAGGAACGCGTCAGTTTCCGGTCAAAATGTAATAAATAGGTCTATATGAGACCACGAACACGCGGACGTTGCCCGGGTTGCACTATGGGGAGGTCCCTCACCATCGCACCCCAGTCCCCAACTCAATGTGGTCCTGGCTTAACAGTTTTATTGTTCATTCCCCTCCACTCCTTAGGTACAGTTTCAGGCTCCGCGATCTCTACGAGGAGCTCACGCAGGCGCGCTCGATTTCTGTCGATGCGAAGGCATTGCTCGTAACAATAAAACGACATAATCATATTCAACTTAACATTATTTAACTTACATTTCGAAGAATTTGCACCTCTGGATTCCTAGCATAGGAAACTGTCCCCATGGAGTATTCTGCTCTCAGTTACTGTGAGAGGTTTCTTGGCTGGTCCTCCTCCAGTCCCTCGGGCGTGTTGCCGGATTTCTGTGTCCCGCTTCCGCGCCCGGTATTTTTGTTGAAAAATTGTGATAAATCTTAGTCGCTGTGGTGTTAGTATGCTTAATGTCAGTAAAAATAGGCCTTACCGTTTTCCAGGCTGTAGCCTCTTTGGATGTCCCATCCCCTATACCGTTTAAAGTGCGGACCTTGTTGCGCCAGAACTCATCCACGCGCTGACTGGCCAGGGCACCCCCCATTATGCGACCACGCAATTTTTACATTAGCCTCTAAGAGGCTTAGCAGGGTCCACCTGGACGTGGGAAATTAATCTTGCCTTTGGCATATTATGTATTCCCTGATATTTTGAATTCGCCTTCTGATTCCCGTATGGTTCTATACTTTTGGGGTCTGTGTTTACTTTTCTTATATTTCTTTTGTATAGTTTCTTCATTCCAATAATTATTTATTAATGTTTGTTAGTAACTCCAAATCGTGTAACTAGTTCAATCAGTCTTCCGTTCAATCAATTCCAAAGTCGTTGTAAAAATGATACAATAATTTAAGCTATTCCTTCCTATACCTGGATTAAGAACACTACAATATCATAAGTTTTTGTTTTTGTTAACATTCACAACAGTCAGCACAGTCCAAATTAAAGCAATATCTTTGCTTAACTCTTTGTTAAGTTCCTCTTCAAACTAAGGAATTGGTGTTTTCATTCAAACACGGCAAAGTGGTAGCAGTGACAATCGCAGCAACATATTCTCCTTGATCTCCGCCACTATTCTGTCCTCGTCTATCGTACTTTCTTTCTCTTTAACCATTTATTTCAATTTTAGGTTCAGCCTCGGTCACTTTATTCGCCGGAGCCTTCCTTTCTTTCCAGCTCTGCCTCCTTCACAAGCTGGTACAGCCGATCCAGAGCCTGGGTGACATCGGTCTTTGTCACCTCGTAGGTTCCTCGCAGTGCCTAGGTTCATCTTGGCCTTCTGCAAGTAGGCTCGGGCTTCGGCAGTCTTTTCTTTTCCAGGAGGTCGCCGACGACTCCACAGATGCTCGGCGCACTGGCACGGCCACCATTTTCTTGGCAACAAGGTCTCAACACTCGCAACCCTTTTAATTGTACATGTCACTGAGATAGACAAATCAGCAAATTTGGAACAGGATCGCAACACTTTTAATTGTATATGTCATTGAGATAGAAAAATCAGCTAATTCTTGGAAACTATTTATTCAAGCTGCGTTTTTGTTCTCATTTTCCAGAACTTCGGCTCAGAAACTACCTAATCATATTTTTTGTATTCTGCCATTTTGCAAAATTCATGGTCTGCCATTGCCGCTCAAGTTAATCAATTGTTTCACCATCTACGCCCATTTCAGAAGCAAGTTCTGTAATTGAGCTGTCTTTTACTAATGTCGAAGTGTTTTCAACACGAAATATACATTTTTTCTAATCTCTTCTCGTGGCCAGAAGAAAGGAAGAAAAGACACGGGAGGTGTAATCACCAATTGCACACGCTAGTGTACACTATAGTGTTTAATAACATAATAATAATATGTTAACATTCTTCATGCAATAAAATGCACATTAGTTTTGAAACAAAGCAATGCCTCTTCGGTAGTTCGTCACCAGTTGATTGATGGATATGTTAATGAGCGCTTATCCTTCTACCACTCTCTCAGACTAATGTAGATAGTGTTATCTTTAGGATTAGGATGCCAATTTCGTGCCGGATTTTTCTTGCAATTATTTTAGTTTTCTGCCAATTCTTTATGTGTTTTAGGACTGTGTTCTGAATATTTGTATCAGAGCTTTGTTTTCTTGACATGATTTGCATTGCTCTTGTGTATTCCATTGTGGGGGAATTACCAGTACCTACTCGCCACGCTTGGCAGGCGGGTTGGCGAGCGCAGTTTTTTATATGTTACGAACGCAGACGCTGCTGCCGTACTCGTGCTACAGGATTTTGTCGCCTCTTACGACACGCCTCCTGTTGGCTGAAATGATGATGATGGATTTGCATTGATTCACGTACGTAATCTTCGGTGTCACTTCGCATTCGCTTACTTTTTGAATTATTTCTGAGCTTATGAGCTGTTGTCATTACTTTGTTAACAGAATCCTCAACACCAGGTGCTGTTGTCCAAAGTGTTTGAAATCAGATCTCGTAACAAGCTTACTTTTCTACTGAGCCTGGAGTCATTAATTTGGCCACACCTTTTTCGCCGTAGTCGCCTCTTGCACATGGGCATAATTAATCGGATCGATTAAAAGGATGATCTTTATTAACCTTGCTTTTATATCGTTTTTGCTATCGTGCATGCACATTAGTTGGTCCCTGTAAAAATTAAATTAAAACTATAGGAACTCTTCTCCGAATCTTGAGAGGCAATGAGCAAAGCTTTTTGTGATCATTTTAGTGAAATTTTGTGCTTGTGCGTTTGTTACCGTTTGTAGTAATGTTATGAATTGTTCCTTTAACATTAAGATCATATTAGATTATTCTTCTGTTATTTTATCGCCAGATAGACTCATCCTTCACTGTAACCCTTTCTTGGGGAGACATAGGGAACCTTATTCACTTTTTTATTTATTAGAACGGTTGAGGGCATTCCCCTACTTGTCGGATGCAGCAGCTTGCTGTCCGCTGCGTTATGTGTTGTGTGATCCCAACAATCCGCTGGTAACACCCCGTTGCAAAGAAACTTAGTGCGCATAGAATTTACAAAACACTAATTAAGGTTAGTTACTAATAATAAGATAAACCAAAGTAGGTATATTGATGTAGGATTATACACGAGTACTAGTATTGTTTACCTTTATATCTACCGGCAACTCGTAGAACCCTTTAAGCCCGGTGGAGTAAGTTTGACCAGTAGGTCTAAGACAACGACGACGATAATATTTGATACGACAACAACGCAGAAAAATTGTATTGCTTTTTCAGACAAAAGCGAGCTGCGAATGCGTATAATCAATTGACAGCTTTTTTTCTTTTTTTTTATAAATTTATCAAATCAGCCAGTATTAAGCATGGAGGTATTAAACACCCGGTCTCAGCTAAATTCAAAGAGAGTGCCCGGAAAAGTGACTTGGTCAGCAGAAAGTTTTCAATAAAGAGTTCTTCCGGCATGTCGTCCACATTTTCGAGAATTCTTCTTGATTCTTCTCGTCTGCGACGCCTCTCCCACACGGACTCGTTATGTGCATTCCACAAAAGACGCAATGCATGCATGGTTGCACAAAATACGTCCTCATACATACGTTGGAATGCAACCGCCATGTTGTTTCTATTGGTTTTCGACCGAATCGAAGCTTATCACCGGGGACCATCTGTTTCTTGCATGGTATTGTGTTAGCCAGTTTTCGTTTACAATGCCTACTGCATTGTCTTCGAACTCGACCACTTTAAACATTTATTTTTTATTTTTTTATCCACAAAGAGGAAGCTCTTGGCCTGTATCTCACCTGATGACATGAGTTGAGAATCTCACAAATAACACAAGTTACAGACATTGTACCTAACATCATATTGACGTTATTTAATATACATTTGCGTGCGGTTGCCCGGTACGTTGGCCAAGATGTCGTTATATTTAGTTAGTTGTTCTCTGAATTCATATTCAATGCCATGCCTCTTCAATGCAATCCGCCGTCTTCTGCGCCCACGATTTGGCACCTCTCTTGATCTGATGCTACAAAGAGTAAACTAGCTAGGCAATAAGGATAAGTGTCCCTACAATAAGCAACAGCTAATTTACTTCTACAAGGTGGTATATCCATATTTGCTTTCCAAATTAAATTTTTGGCATCATTGTTAATCATAATTTTGTCTGCATTTCTTAGCAATTCACAAAAGCGTCCATTATTATTACGAAGAGCTTCATCAGGTTCTAGACGTTTTGTTGTGGTCAGTGTTGCCAACAGCTACCAAAGGCTCGTAGCTAGGAATTTAACAAAAAGTTGCTAGATTGAGTATTTTTTTCTCCCTAAAAAGTAGCTAGAAGTAGCTGAATTCCGAAGTAAATAAAATAACAAAGAAATAAAACACTGCAGTTAATAAATCAGCTATAAACTTTAATTAACTTAACTTTAATACTGTGACTACTTAATTAACAAATAAAAGAAGACAATATTTTGATTATCTACCGAATATTATCTAATTATGTACGAGAAGAAGATGTAGAAGGTTCAGCTGCACATGATTTGGAATATTTTTCCATTGTACCTAACCATTTTGGCAAGTACGGCTTTAGGAAAAACGTAATTGTGACATCACTGGCCGCTTTTCCTGAGCGAATCTTTTATGCATAAAATAGAATTCAGAGTTATTAAACTCATTCTATTCCTGTTTATTTTTTTTATTAAATTCGTTTGGGAGAACAATCTTTCTACCTCAACATTTGAATGCGGAAGTGAAAGAAATGCTATAGCGAGTTCACTTATGTCTTCAAATACTTTGTAAAATATATCATAATCAATAGTTGCTAGAAAAAGTAGCTAAAAAGTTCAGCTACAAGTTAAAAAAAAAAGTAGCTGCTTGACATCAAAAAGTTGCTAAATCTAGCTAAAAAGTAGCTAAGTTGGCAACACTCTGGTTGTGGTCTTGGAAAATTAAATGCTCCTGCATTTTGATCTTTGTAGCATTTCGTTGAATGTCCATGAGTTCCCTCTACATCGCCACAACCATTGGGTTCGCGTTTGCCAGCATACTTGGCGATGTAGTAAGCAACAGCTGTCACATTACCACATGGCTGTGAGTTGTACAAATTGTCCATGAAAATGGTATGCCCGTAATTCTCAAATCCCGCGACTCTCCTGCAAGTCATCATCAAACTAAATTGGGTAAGTGTTTTGATGTTTATACTTTATAGCATGTTGTCAAATGTTCTCGAGTTTATGGCATTTTAAGCATCTCAGCATCATCATCGTTAGTTGAACATGACACAACTTGATCAATTTTATTCGTCTTCAGAACGAAATTGGGTACCGAGTTGTACCATAACATCAGGTCGACGTAATTAATGTACATTTGTGTCCGTTTTCCCGACACGTTGGCCAAGATGTTATATGTATTTAGATAGTTGTTCTCTGTATTCATTTTCAATGCCATGTCTCAAATTATGCAACTGGTGTGGGCTTCTTCTATTCTGGAGGTGCGAGCGTGAAGGTTAGCTTCATGTTAATATTAATTTCCGTTAGAATAGTTTTAGTTCTTTTCTTAGGTGGGTCGGGGTATTTGAAAGAAATGTAGTTTTCTTCATTATTATCACTGTTTAATAAGGTATTACATATTGGGCTTCCTTTTTCTCTTTTTAGTTTGCTGATCTGAAACTAAATCAGACTCGCTTTCTGCTTTTTTTCATTTTTCTCTTGTGATGATGATTCATCACAAAATGGCGGATGGTCGCTTGCTTGCAGTGGGGCGCGCGGCAATCAAGGGTTGATTGCCTACTGCATCGTTAGCAAGGTTTTTTTTTCTATTATTATTATTCCAATGCCTTAAGAACTGTCGAAATTGGGTACAGAGTTGTACCATAACATCAAATCGACGTAATTTATATACATTTGCGTGCTTTTTCCCGACACGTTGGCCAAGATGTTATATTTAGTTAGTTGTTCAAACAAAATGGTATGCCCGTAATTCTCAAATCCCGCGAGTAATCTTCAAACTAAATTGGGTATGTGTTTTGATGTTTATAGCATGTTGTCGAAGCATTTTAAGCATCTCCGCATAATCATCGTTAGTTGAACATGACACAACTTGATCAATTTTATTTGTCTTCAGAACGAAATTGGGTACCGAGTTGTACCATAACATCATGTCGACGTAATTAATGTACATTTGTGTACGTTTGCCCGGCACGTTGGCCAAGATGTTATATTTAGTTAGTTGTTCTCTGTATTCATTTTCAATGCCATGTCTCAAACTATGCAGGTGGTGTGGGTTTCTTCTATTCTGGAAGTGCGAGCGTGAAGGTTAGCGTCATGTTAATATTAATTTCCGTTAGAATAGTTTTAGTTCTTTTCTTAGGTGGGTCGGGGTATTTGAAAGTAATGTAGTTTTCTTTATCTGGATCACTGCTTAATAAGTTAGTACATATTGGGCTCCCTTTTTCTCTTTTTAGTTTGCTCATCTGAGAACTGTGACCTGCTTTTTTTTCATTTTTCTCTTTTGATGATTCATCACAAAATGGCGGATGGTCGCTTGCTTGCAGTGGCGCGCGCGGCAATCAACCCTCCTACTGCATAGTTAGCAACTTTCTTTTTCTATTATTATTATTCCAATGCCTTAAGAACTGTCGAAATTGGGTACAGAATTGTACCATAACATCAAATCGACGTAATTTATATACATTTGCGTGCTTTTTCCCGACACGTTGGCCAAGATGTTATATTTAGTAAGCTGTTCTCTGTATTCATTTTCAATGCCATGCCTCAAATTGTGCAGGTGGTGTGGCCTCTTATTCTGGAGGTGCGAGCGTGAAGGTTAGCTTCATGTTAATATTAATTTCCGTTAGAATAGTTTTAGTTATTTCTTTGGTGGGTATTTGAAAGAAATGTAGTTTTCTTCATCTTGATCACTGCTTAAGTTAGTACATATTGGGCTTCCTTTTTCTCTTTTTAGTTTGCTCATCTGAGAACTGAGACCTGCTTTTTTTTTTCATTTTTCTCTTTTGATGATTCATCACAAAATGGCGGATGGTCGCTTGCTTGCAGTGGCGCGCGCGGCAACCAACCCTACTGCACCGTTAGCAAAAAAGCATGTTCTTTTTATTTTTTTCTATTATTATTTTTTCTTTATTTACTTTCCTTTCTTAATTTTAAATATTTTTTTATTATTATTATTCGAATGCTGTGGAAATTGGGTACAAAGTTGTACCATAACATCATCGACGTAATTTATATACAATTGCGTACGTTTTCCCGGCACGTTGGTCAATGCCATGTCTCAAATTATGTAGGTGGTGTGGCCGTTATTCTGGAGGTCTGCGAGCTGAAGGTTAGCTTTTAGCTTCATGCAGCCTTCTCACAGTTTGGTCACTCTGATGCTCTGAACCAACTGCATGGCCGTAACATATGGTTATCTTCTCGCGGCAACTTGCAAAAATCTTGTCGTTGAGTGGTTATGCGCTTCCCTCCTAGTCTTTCAGGCTGGTTTTAGTGTCACGCGGATCGTCCGGTGCGGATCCGCTCCGCACGGCCGATCTGTATGAACTTCTAGGGAGCGTTATTGAGTAATGCGGTCCGGAGGAACCGCTCGCTCCCTAGTACGGCCTAGACGGGCCGCGTGACACTAAAACCAGCCTCAGCCACTTCACCAGTAGCACGATAACGTGACCATAACCTTGATATCACGTTTTGTCTTGCTTTAACTTCCAATCTCCTCAGCGATACTCCGTTGAGTAGCTCCAGCTTGGAGCATGCTTCTACCCTTAATATTTCCTCTCTAGTTAAACGGCGCTGCATGATGCACACAAAAACATTAATTCGAAATTAACCGGTACCTTGTTATAAAAGGACAATGACCAAAAATGTATGGAGTGTGGTCCAAATATCCACCACTAACGAGACCTATGTAGTAAAATAGTCTACTAAATACTGATTCATTATAACCAAACCGCAATCAAAAATATGCTGTCAGTAAAAAGTTATGACTGAAGAAAAGTCATGTTTTATACTTTTCATCCGAAAAATGTTCTTGATATCATTCTATCCATCGCACATTTTGGATTAATCTATGCATGTATGTCATGTCGCTTAGTGTGCCGTGTTAGATTCTCGCTAAAAGAAAAAAAAATAAGCTCAGAAGAAAGACATCAATATTGGAATTATGGTCGGGTGGTCGCTGCTCCGCCCCTATTGGTTGTAGGGTGATGTTATATAACCTAAAACCATCCTTGATAAATGGGCTATCCATAACAAAAAGATTTTTTTCAAATCGGACCAGTAGTTCCTGAGATTAGCGCGTAAACTACTACAATTTTTCATACGGTCATAACTTTTTACTGACAGCTTATTTTTTTTTCGTCCAATACTGAAAGTTAATCTCTATTGAATGGACTATAAGCCAATATAGGTCTCATTAGTGGTGGACATTTGGACCACTTTTGGTCATCATTGTCCTTTACATGTTTAAGAACTTTATACAAAATATCCCTAGACGGTGTTGATGTGTCATTAGGGTCACTCTGTCACAGTGTGATTAAGGTCACTATCCAAATACATTTTTTTCGAGTCTCCTGCAATAGTGGGACTCGATTCTAAGAAACATGTCAATATGCAGTATTTTTGACAAACTTTCTGTCTACCTGTGTTTTTGTTAGCTAAAGTTTTTAAAGAGCATTTTGTCTGAAACAATATAAGTTCGTTATGAAAACCTTGTGTTTAGAAACCCAACAGTTTTTGCGTCGTTCACTGGTTTTATTTCAAAATCGGCCGTTGGATTTATGTACTTATCCATTCCTTCCAATACCAACAGGTTCTCCGCCGCAAAACACCACTCATCAGTGTAAAGATTTTCACCATCTGGTTCTAAATCACCGAGGGTCTGAAGAAGTTCCTCAGAACATCCTGGCAGGGTCGCCATGTAATGTGGAGACCGGGAGTTGTCAATGAAATAATTATTTCTGTGCGATGCGAGTACAATTATTGTGTCTCCATTTACATAACAACATCAGATTTATAGGTAAAGTGTATGTTAGTGTGAGGGTGGCGCATACACATACTACAGTTGGGTCGAAAGCTTTCTCCTCTTCAGGTGTGATTATGTCTAAAACAGGTGGATTGTCTTCCAGATTTAACTTGGCACACTGGCAATGTAGTTCGTAGTCATGTTTCTGTTAAGTTCGTTCTATGCCTAGCTGTTTCAATGCTGCGACAGAAGAGGAATATCCTTGAATAAAATTATCTAAACTGGCAGCAGAGGCTGTACAATTTTTAGAAACTAAAATATTGCTCAAATAATGTATACCTAAGGACCGCTTGTACTGGTATCTTTTTTCAAGACTATCCCAAAGAATACGATAAGTCTCACCTGTAGGAATTATACCTACCAGCTGTTTTGAGGGCGTTATAAGTTTTCCTACTAAGTACTGCAAAATTATTTACTTGGGTTCTGTTCTGCAGTTTCTCCTGCTCACAGGCATCTTCGATTCTTCTGAAGCATTTATTTTTCAACAACATTTCAAATTAATACTGGTTTTGTTGATAAAATTTTTACCTTAATTTTTTTATTGATGCGTTGTGCATTTTGTTTGCCTGATCTGATTTAATTATTGTCTTTGGGTTTTCTTCAAGATCATCCTTATTCCATGCGATCATTAACATTAAACCTACCAAATTCGATTAAAATTATTTGCGGCACTTTTTACACTCAATACTTGAGTGCAGTTCTTCACCTTCATTTTCTTATCGTTGACTAGGCAAAATAAATATGTAGCGCAATAGGTCATACGCTTTCGGGCTCCGTTTTAAAAAAACCATTGACTCCACCTTCTGTTTAGGTTTGTACCGCCTCTGTTTGCATGCTCGGTCATACGTATAGGAGCGGGTGTGTCATCATCATCAACAGCCCTTTACAATCCACTGCTGGACTATGAGCCTCCTCCACTATAGTGGAGGGTTTTGCCATAATCTCGACGCTTGGCAGGCGGGTTGGAGATCGCAGTTTAAAAGATTGATGTTTTTCAGAGAGCGCTGCTGCCCATTCTCTGTTTGATGTGTAGTCCCTAAGTCGCCTCTTACGACACCCGCGGGAAGAGTAGGGGTTGGTGACAAATGTATTCTACTCTGCCGTCACCACACGGCACACGGCACAGCGGGTGTGTGTGTGTGTGTGTAAATAGCCAGTGTGAGGAGGCGGAATGAAACAACTGTTTTCGAATGCGTTCCAAATGCGACTGTTTATTGTACATACAACAGAATGACATGAATGAATGAGAATGAATGTGAACGAATGTGAACCCCTACATACGTTTTCGGGCTCCGTTTTAAAAAAACCAATGAATCCACCTTTTGTTTAGGTGTGTACCGCCGCTGCTTGATGGGTTTATTTGCATGCTCGACATCCAAAGTGATGCCTGATTATACTGATTAATTTGGATGACTCGATATCATATATTTTACTTTATTTTTTGACAAATCATAAAGATCGTATAGTCTGCCTTAGGAAGTATTAATCAAATTTTTAGGACGCGATTTATGGACAATTTTATCGATGAAAATACCTTATATCACCCCTCGGCAAATTTTTAAGTTTCTCTTTCCCTAAAAAAGCATGATCCCTTGACACTGATGCAAAATCGTTCAATAGCTAACAAGATAAACAAAATGCCACGATTGGATAATTATCGTGTCGTAATAGTATAATTCCAGACACTTCCGTCCACTTTCTTTTACTGATAACCCTATTCTTATGTAGGGGATGACAAGCTTTCCATAACTCTGGTCGGTTTTGGATAGCGTTAATGAAAATTCCGTTTCTTCTATGTGTTTAAGGCTTGGTATTTCTGCTAAAGTAGGTATTTCGCGCTGTCAAAATCTGCGCGCGCAATACTTCGCCGAAGACAGCGCGCCAAAGAGCTCTCGCGGCTACACAGTATAGAAATACGCAGTTTAGAAATACGCAGTTGGTTAGGTTAGGTTGACTTCCTTCCGTTCAAGCGTCACACTCACAGCACTTTCTAATACAAATCATATCCAAGTGATACAAATTAAAACAACTTTCAAAATTTTTGGGAATATATTTTAGAATCGAATAAATATATAATATAACTGCCAAAGTAAACACGGTTCAAAGAGGCGTGGCGTCACCCGACCTTCCGGAAGTTCCGCGCCGGCTAAAAGAATTTCAAGATTACGTCACCCGACCTATCGGTAGATCCTCGGGAGCTTGAGCGACTGGAAAAACATTTTATGATCAGTTAGGCCTCAGCCTCGAACTTAGCGGGCAGCGGCGCGGGAGCGGCGGCGGGGCGGGAGCGGCAGGATCTTATGCGTAAAATCAAATAGACCGGTTCTCGAAAACAGCGGCGCGGCAGCGGCGCCGGAGCGGGCAACGAGCGGGCAGCGGCGAGGGAGCGGGCAACGAGCGGGCAGCGCACTCCTTCTTTTGCCCACAATAAATCGACCGTAAGGAATAAATTTGAATCGAAATAAAATTGTCGCCGTTGTTCAGACATTTCGTTCGCGAATAAAAACAAATATCTCGACAACACAACCCCGAACACAACACTTCGCCGCTAAAGCGCCGCGCGAGCTGCCCGCTGGTTTCGAGAACGGGTCTGCGTTGCCCGCCCCGCTCCCGCGCCGCCGCCGCCGCCGCCCCGCTGCCCGCTAAGTTCGAGGCTGAGGCCTTACTCGTAGTAGCGATTATTTAGAGCTTGGATAATAAATTATAGTTGTTGCAATTCACAAAGCTTTGCATGTGGTTAATTACATTAATCAGTACACGCATCAATTTTGTTCAGTCTTTTTGTTTATTAATAAATAAAAATATCATACTAAAATTGCATAGATATTTGTTTGTATTGGTCTGGGTGTTTTCTTTCCATAATTTATGTATAACGTATGTACAGGGCTCTGTATCGAAAATCACTATGAGCAATAAGCATCACACACGGTTACCTGGAGTGCATTACCGCAGCAAAAACCTTGCCATCTTAAATGAACGGTATAATATCGAGGTTTCGTCAGTACAGTTGCGAACAAAGGTGTTTGTGTAGTGTAGTTGAGTTGAGAGGTCAGATTATTGAAATAATAAAACGAACATTTTATTTTTAAATACATTTTAAAAATTATTTACATTACAGATAACAATGAGAGGATGACATTGCAAGGTGGTGCCAGTCCAGTCTTAAATCCGTTGATATATGCTGCATCTGCCATGTTTTTGGCTAAAAGATTCTTCTATCTTGCAGTTTAGACTTATAATACAGACCTCAGACAGTATTTTTGGAAAACTTTTACGCATGGTGGAGGAAGGGACGCTCTAGAGACTCAAGTCTAGAAGGAGTAACATGAACTCCAAGTTTTAAATCCGTTGACATCTGCTGCATCTGCCATCTTTTTGGCTAGAAGATTCTTCTATCTTGCAGCTTAGACCTTTAGCTACAGACCTTAGACAGTATTTTTGAAACATTCTTACGCATGGTGGAGGAAGGGACGCTCTAGAGACTCAAGTCTACAAGGAGTCATATGAACTCCAGTTTTAAATCCGTTGACATCTGCTGCATCTGCCATCTTTTTGGCTAGAAGATTCTTCTATCTTGCAGCTTAGACCTTTAGCTACAGACCTTAGACAGTATTTTTGTGAAAATTCTTACGCATGGTGGAGGAAGGGACGCTCTAGAGACTCAAGTCTACAAGGAGTCATATGAACTCCAGTTTTAAATCCGTTGTCATCTGCTGCATCTGCCATCTTTTTGGCTAGAAGATTCTTCTATCTTACAGCTTAGACCTTTAGCTTCAGATGTTAGACAGTATTTTTTATTATTTATTTGTGTCAGTGTGCTCGTCTAAAGAGTGTAAGACGATTGTATATAGGTACTATTAAAATGTAATTGTAACTCATTGGTTTTGTCTCATATTTGAGGAATGTACTATGTATCATGATGAGTCTTCGTTTAAAAGGATGCGAACGATTTAAATTTCAATATGTAGACAAAATTGATAATTTTTAATTATCAAAAATTTAAGCTTTCTCCAGTAACACTGATATTATTATACTGTGACTCATCAAAGTCATCATTGTCAAAAATATTGACAAATCGCGAACTGTCACGGCCAAAAAACTTACACGCGTCCGTCCTCCGTAAGCGCCACCGCGCGACTGATTGAGATTGTCCAAGCCGTCATGGACGATTTTTTCCACATTTTTTAACATAGTAACTAAATAAGACGCAATATAAAAAATTCATCCGTTAAAAGCCCTCAAGTTATTTCTGAACTTTAGTTTAGTAAAAGATTTAGAATCTCAAATCGCTTATTTTAAAAATAAAACCATAAATAGAAAACGAATAGAGGTAACTTTGGGAATTTATTCTATCGAGTCAACTTCATCAAATCGTGTTTCCATCCGTTAATAGCCCTAGAAAATATCCTCAACTATGCCCAATAAAAATCTTAGCCTTTAATTTTACTGTTTAGTACCTCAAAAATGAAAAATGAAAACCTCATTTTCGCCATTTTCTCTGCTACCCGGCCTTAAATAAATAATTTTTAATTTTACAGTAGTTTTTATTCTTTGAATTGTAATTTACTAAATAATAAAACTTTGTCAAACTTTAGAAATGCTTTCAACTGACTTTTGACTCCATTATGTCTGATGGAGTTGGGTTATGTAAGATATTAAACCTTGGATTCCAGAGAAATTATTGTATTTCCCCGCAAAGAGGTTTTCTGTTTCAATATATGACAAAGCTCCTGAAATTGGCCTTTGTTAAGCCTGTAATGTTGCCTGAACAGAAGCTCTGGCATGTCTTATTTATTTATTTATTTAAGGACAGCTAACAAGACATACACAATTAACAGGGAAAAAAAGACATTGAAAACAATACGTGTCTATAGTGTAGCCTTAATTAAAAGCTGCCACGACATGTGCATAGATTGCGTGGAAGCGTAGTATCGACTAGTCTAAAAAACAAAAAAATTGAATTGAATGTAGATATGAGAATTTAATTCAAGCCAGGAATCCAGCATATCAACTGCATGTCTTTGCATTGTCTTCAAAATTTTCTTCATATATTCTGGCTAATTCTCGCATTTTCCGCCTTCTCCGCAATTCTTCCCTGTGGGCAGCCCACAAGAAATGTAAAGTATTCATTTCGTTACATTTTGTATCAAAAAGTAGGATAGGGCTATTTGAAAAATAGCATCTGACAGTTTTGGTGGTAAAAAAAAAATGATAGAAATAAAACCTTGACATTGGCAGCGGGGCGCCACCGTCAATACCGGATCGCTGGTTCCGATTTTTGCCATGTTGGAAACTATATAGTTGAACGACGGTAGCGCCCCCTTATCAATGAGTTTGGTGGGACAGTTCAGTTTAGGCATAGAGTTTAGGTCATCTTTAAGATGTTTTTATATGTCATTGGATTGGAGGGAGGAATGATTGATGAAAGTTTACATTAGACCTATAAAATAATAATTTAGTTATGTAAAGACAGCCTAATATAAGTCCCTCTGTTAAAATTACATAATATATTTACTTTAATGAAGACATTTTTATATACTATAGGTATATTTAATAAAAAACACTGTGATTAAATCTGGATTTATCTGTAACTAGCTTTCCGCCCGCGGCTTCGCCCGCGTGGAATTTTGTCTGTCACAGAAAAACTTTATCGCGCGCGTCCCTGTTTCAAAAACCGGGATAAAAACTATCCTATGTTCTTTCCCGGGACTCAAACTATCTCTATGCCAAATTTCATCAAAATCGGTTGCGAGGTTTAAGCGGGAAAGCGTAACAGACAGACAGACAGACAGACAGAGTTACTTTCGCATTTATAATATTAGTTGGGATTTACTATAAAGTGAATTTTAAAAACAAACTAATACAAAAACCATAAAGAAAATCGTATCATTTTCGGTCTTATTTAAAACATTACACTAATTGTCAAAAATGACAAATAAAAAAAACTGTTTTCAGATTATGCACCAAATCAAATGAACACAGTAAATAATGACAATAATTTAATCTAGGTGGAGAGATGTGGGTGTGCGAGGGAAGGGCTCAATCTTAATGTTAGATTTTATCAAATACTCAATACGTTTATTGCTTCCATAATAGTAATATAGGTGTTACAATGTGATAATACAGTTAAAAACTGTTGTAAAGCTTTTGAAAATGACGAAAAGAGATATTAGCCGAGACCAACATTTATCGTGCCTACCGTACCGTACATCAAACAAAGGGTTATAATACTTATACTAGCTTTTCGCCCGCGGCTTCGCCCGCGTGGAATTTTGTCTGTCACCGAAATACATTACCGCGCGCGTCCCTGTTTCAAAAACCGGGATAAAAACTATCTATGTCCTTTCCCGGGAGTTAAACTATCTCTATGCCAAATTTCATCAAAATCGGTTGAAAGCTAGACAGACAGAGTTCCTTTTGCATTTATAATATTGGTATGGGTAGTATAAATTTATAGCAGTAAAACTAAGACACAAATCATTTTAGGCACTCTTACACAATTACGACAGCTTCTAGCTGCAACTGCATAGTGACAACTGTTTTCTACATACACACATACACGGTACTGCTCGAGCAGTTGTGACTACTTCGGCACGGTGAAATTTCAGTTGCCAGGTATATTTTATACTGACTGCTCGAGCAAATATTACAAAGTAGCAGTGGTTCCTCTTCCTCAAAATCAATGTTGCTAGTTGCTACTGATTTGAATGAAAATGAAATTGTGACCTGTTGAGCAGTTTCACTACCAACTACTCCAGCAGTTATCAATGGTAGATTCAAGCTGTTGACTGGCTGCAAAAGCAGTCCGTGCCTTTATGTTGACCACTGGCTATTTGCTCGAACTGTCCGTGTATGGCGGGCCCAAACAGACTAATTTTTGCGCATGATAATTTATTATATGAAGAGTGCGTACAAAATGTATGGCAGATTGCACAGCGCCCCTAGCGGTGAACGGCAGAAGTTTGTGTAAGTTACAGTTAGTAGCAGCTAGTCGTTAAATATTTCTAGATTTAAAAGTTTTTTTGCAGTTTTACAAAACACTCCATCCACTTTACGTGTTCCAAAATTAGAGAGTAGGTAGGTACCTATCCATATTTCTGCTTACAAATCCAGACATAAGTGTAATAAGTTATTATATGGTAAATTTATGTTCAAATTTAAGCAAAAAGCATTCTGTGTTTATAAAATATGTTTATTTGCACCTAGTTTATCAATCACCATGTTATTTCCATGCTTTCTATCCAGTCGACTGCTCTAACGACACGGGTGAGCAGTCGTTGAGATGACAGCGCGAAAATTGTCGGCATCCACTAATTATGACCCTTATGTACCACTATATTGACAAAGTTCTCCGTCTTCGTACGCGATATTGGAAATTTGGCATCTACTATCGGCAGAATGACATTAGGAATCTTCTGGCTTTGATATTCAATTTTCAACTGTATTACCTTGACAATCAGTTCAAAATTGATTTACTAAAAATTATTTGACAGACGATTTCTACTGTCGACAAATGCATTTGAATTACCCCACTGATCCCTCCTTTGTTGACTGGATAGGGTGCGATAGAGACTGCTGTCTTCAAGTAATAGTAAGCGAATTCGAAGTGTAGCGATCAATTGCGGTGTTGAACTTGACAGGACTGACTGACGTTCTCCGATTGAAATTCACCTGTCACTTTCCAGCCAGTGCAATGCGTTTTATGAAAGGTGGTTTGTATGCAAAGAAAGGCCATAAGTGGCACTTACTTGCATCATCAAGAAAGACTTAGCTTGAGGGGTTAAATTTTGAATCAATTGTTTGAAGCAATCTTTTTGGCTTAAATGTGTGTTTCTAGAATTTCTTCAAACGATCGCAGTAGCCGCCGTTTCCGGAGTTTATTGTCTCGACACTTGTGGTACATTCGTTTACATTTGGGTGTTGGATTTCTTATGCTCCTAACAATTCTGTTCCTGGACATGCGTGGTTTTGACTGTGAAAAAGTTTACCAATTCATTTGAAATGTATTTATTTTCATTAGGTCTGATTACGCTATTTTTCATAACCCTAGGTGCAAAACAAAGTTTGCTGGGTCACCTGGTCTGGGTTGTACTGTGCTACTAGGGTGATTGTGTGGTGCAGATGTGCTGGACTTGACTGGACTCGATGACCTTAGAACAGCTTGGGGGAAAACAGTTTTCGTAGACAATTGCGGCAACGAAATACTTGTGGTGCCCATAACCTTTTAATAATACACTTTTTTTTTACTAATGAGTTTATTTCTCATTTACACATTTAAGTTTCAAGCAAAATTACAACAGGTACGCCATAGTTCAGATTTTTCTCAAGTGACAAATGACCACAGATTAATCATAGACTAAAGGTTGGGCAGTCTATTTAAGTCAAAGATTATATAATAAAATACGTTTTCTAATAGAGAATAATTATGCTTGCACGATTTGACGACAGATATCCAGCTGTCTTTCAGCAGGAGTATTTCTCGTTTGTTATTGAAAATCCTGTGCCCTTCATCTCCCCCGGAGTTGAACCCAAATAAGTTCCTACCATCCTTGTCCAGTAATGGCCACGCCAGACACATAAAATGGAATAGAAAAACTTCCTCTGATGGAACTTCTATCGGCTTGAAGGGCTTCTTCATTAAGAACTCGGTTGGTGAATGGTATTCACCACGTGTCCGTCTGCCCCAGTGACCTGTGAACGGGAATGTTTACTGTGCCTAAGTTCTGGCTGGGATTAACAGCAGAGTGCGCCCTCATACCCAGCCGCAAGTGCACACCCATACATGCGCGGTGTATATCCCACATGATGTAGGAGCCTCTTCTGACGTTAGAGATGATGTTATTTAAAACAGGCCTACTTTTATTTTGTATTAACTCCACGTGGATTCGTTTGGTGAGGCGGCATATGCATCCAGCGACATGTTTGACGTCGTAGAAGGCGTCCTCTGTGATTTTTTCTTGTAAAATGATGAGTTTCGTCCACTTCTAAGACATCATCCCCACCGGGCATTTCTCTGTCTGTCGTGGGCTTCGGCCATCTCGCAAACCTCTCTTAAATAATGAAAGACTTGAACTGCTGTTGTACGCGTTACACCCACTTCTTTAGTCGCCTTATGCATCCTAAAAAAGTGAAATATTAGTCTCGCAATGTGTCTAGCCATTAATGTGCGCGATATCAAAACAATTCACCCTCCCTGCTCCCTACATCTCCAGGGATCCCGGTCCAGGTCTAGGTCTATTTTAAAGAACACAGTACAATCTGTTTGGATTTGTGTCCAGTTCGCCATGTCCGGTTCCGTTTGCGGTTTTATATTATTGGTCGTGGGTCACATGCATACTTAATAGGCGTACATTTATAAATTTTGCCCAAATAAGTAATTTAATCCATGCCATAAGCCTGAGCCATTCTACTACGGTGTAGAGCTCTTTGGCTGCTGAAGAATCTTCTTTCTTGAATAACTTAGCAATTGGCCGTAGCGATGAATGGATGAATGAATAATGATGTAGGGCTGTATAGGGACGGTGGCACGGTGCCGCCACCAATGTGCGCGATATGAAAACAATTCGTTCACCCTCCCTGCTCCCTACAACTCCAGTGATCCCGGTCCAGGTCTAGGTCTATTTTAAAGAACACAGTCCATTCTGGATTTGTGTACAGTCCGCCATGTCCGATTCCGCTTCAAGTTCTTCCGGTTCTGTTTGCGGCTCCCGTCGTTAATCTGTTTATAAACTTATTCTGCCATGATCTTGATTGTAAACCTTTCTTGGAGAGACATTGGGAACCGTATCCATTTTTTTTAATATGTTAATATGTTTGTTGATCCACGACTTGCCGGATACAGCGGCTCCGCTGCGTGACATGTCACATGCTACGTGACCCCAACAACCTACTGGTATGACCCTGTTGCGAATAGAGTTAGTGGCATGAGTCACATACTCTACACCCCAGTTTGTTGCCCTACCTAAGCTTCAAGGAGTTTTGAACTTACAGAGTTTTATCATTTCTGCGAGCCTGCGCTCCGCTGACCAGTGTTGCCAACAGCTACAAGGCTCGTAGCTAGGAATTATTAGAAAGTTGCTAGATAGCGTATTTTTTCTCCCTAAAAAGTAGCTAGAAGTAGCTAAATTCCGAAGTTAATAAAATACTAAAGAAATAAAACACTGCAGCTAATAAATCCGCTATAAACTTTAATCAACTTTACTTTAATACTGTGACTACATAAATAACAAATAAAAGAAGACAATATTTTGATTATCTACCGAATATTATAATTACCTAATTATGTACGTGAAGAAGATGTAGAAGGTTCAGCTGCACATTTGGAATATTTTTCCATAGTACCCATTTTGTCAAGTACGGCTTTAGGAAAAACGTAATTGTGACAGCACTGGCCGCTTTTCCTGAGCGAATCTTTTATGCATAAAATAGAATTCAGAGTTATTAAACTCATTCTATTCCTTTGTTTATTTTTTATTAAATTCATTTGGGAAAACAATCTTTCTACCTCAGCATTTGAATGCGGAAGTGAAAGACATGCTATAGCGAGTTCACTTATGTCTTCAAATACTTCGTAAAAATACAATCATAATCAATAGTTGCTAGAAAAAGTAGCTAAAAAGTTTAGCTACAAGTTAAAAAAAATTGTAGCTGCCTGACATCAAAAAGTTGCTAAATCTAGCTATAAAGTAGCTAAGTTGGCAACACTGCCGCTGACTCCTCGCCGTGCCGGCAGGCCGCCTAAATGTTCAATAGATACTTTAGTTTACGATCTCCACGTGCCTTTTTGATATTTTGAGTTCTTGTGTACCACGTGTCCGTCACAGGCTGCCCCAGTGACCTGTGAACGGGAATGTTTACTGTGCCTAAGTTCTGGCTGTGATTAACAACCGAGTGCGCCCTCATACCCAGCCGCAAGTGCACACCCATATATGCTCGGTGCATGTCCCACATGATGTAGGAGCCTCTTCTGACGTTAGAGATGATGTTATTTAAAACAGGCCTACTTTTATTTTGTATTAACTCCACGTGGATTCGTTTGGTGAGGCGGATAATCCAGCGACACTTTGACGTCGTAGAAGGCGTCCTCTGTGATTTTTTCTTGTAAAATGATGAGTTTCGTCCACTTCTAAGACATCATCCCCACCGGGCATTTCTCTGTCTGTCGTGGGCTTCGGCCATCTCGCAAACCTCTCTTAAATAATGAAAGACTTGAACTGCTGTTGTACGCGTTACACCCACTTCTTTAGTCGCCTTATGCATCCTAAAAAAGTGGAATATTAGTCGCAATTAGGGCATGCAAAAACCGAGCGGTTTGGAAAAACCGTTTTTTTTCGGTTTTTATTTTTAAAAACCGAACTAAACCGGTTTTTTCGGGTTTTTCGGGTCGACTGTTTGTAAGTAAATAAAAATGCTGCAAATTATAATAAAAATCATTTTATTTCTTTTATATTCTAGTTTGACAAGATGAAGTTACATGTTCTGAACATAATATTGTGAGATCAATTGAATAGTTTAATTAAAAATCAAATATAAAGAGATCAACAATAGGATACTTCGCTCATTAGCAAAGCATAACCTTTGGTCAGGACTTCTTGGCGGGAATCTGAAGCGTCATGTTAGCGGTTTTGTTTTATTTCCTCAAATTCGTGTGTGGGCGACTATTAATGTGTAATAATGGTGGATTATTAACCATTGAGTGTTCGTGAACGTCCATGGGTGTGGGCAAGTGAAGCAAAACAGTGCATCGTGATTCTTCTGGTTCTCTCAAGTTGTCCATAGGAGGTCTCAGTAAAGCACCACAACTTTACTGAGACTCAAAGGGTGGGAAAGGGTATCATCTATCATCCTTCATTATATCATTACTTGATCTCATTTTGTAACTCGTATCACTTATATACTGGAAAATGGCACAAATCAAGTCGACCTCGACGTGTATTGCCAACATCATCAAAAAAGAAGAAGAACATTTGGTCATAGTTATGCTTAATTAAATAATATGTAAGTTGACACTGACAGAGACTAGCAAAGCAAAAATAATGGCGGCAATGGTCAAATACAAAGCGCGTTCCATTTTGCGCCCGCGCGCTTATAGCTTTAGCTAGAAGATACATGGTACTTTAGTTCAATACCATAGCCATAGACTATACTCTACTCATTCACATTGCATTACAATAATTGTTTTTATTGATATGACTAAAGAAGCATGTTCTTGTATGAGTTATTAAATTATCTAAAATCGTAGAAGAAAAACCGAAATAACCGAAAAACCCAGATTTATAACTGACAAAAACCGAGTTCCAAATTGTGTCGGTTATCCGGTTTTTCGGTTATCCGGTTAACCGGTTTGCATGCCCTTACCCGCTATACCGGCTTGCACATAAAATTCATCTGTCAAAAGAATGTGTCAACAAATTGACAAGTAGGACGTCAAATGAATGGAAACAGATAAGAAATATCAATCATGTCAAAAATAATGATACCAGCTACAAATCCGATTCTCGATTTAGCATTATTACTAGTATACTAGCTACCATGTTTGACCTAGAGGGGGTACAAGAAAGTAATGAAAGAAATACACTTCATTTTTAACATAATTTATTACATTCATAGTTATAAGTTTTTTCTTTGACATTTCTTTATTTTAAATTTAATCTATATTTGAAAAATTCTTACGACTAAAATACTATATCTAGATCTAGACATTTAGAACTTTCTTGAGACCAATAGATACCGTACAAAATATTTGAATACTTAATTTAATTAACACCCGTAAACGGTACATAACAAGTTGGTTCTTCAAGTATAATCCTTACAATAACAAGACTGAGTACAAAATAAATCACACAGTTACATAACTAATCAGAATAACTACTTACCTAGTATAAAGGGATAGAATTTAACCTATAACATATTAAAACAAGGAAAATATAGAAATAGAAAAAAATTATAACAATTATGTACACAAATTAAAAATTGATTGGTTGGTATTTTTTCAATGAAATTAAAGTTTTCGCTATTATTTCATATTTTAACTTTAAATATTAATTATGTATACCTTTATTTGCGGCACTTCTTTTAGAACGCGCCATAAGACTTGCACAGTCACACTAGTATGTGATTACAAAGTAAAACATTGTTTCTACCTCACACATTACTTATCATAACTAAAATAAAATAACTTACTAAAATTAGACGGCCCTATTGATATCTTTAGCTTGATCACTTTTATCAAAGCTGTCCGTCATCGTGCGCTGGTACTCAATCTCGACAAACCGGCCAATTATTTCGTCCATTGCAGCCATGCAAGGCCCTCTGAACTCGGAACAGTGACTCTCTATTAGTTCCTTCAGGGTTCTTTGATTAAACCCGGAGAGTCCGTTCGTCGTTAACAGCGTAAGCAACAGACGGCCGTAGTCTCTATTGGAATAACAGTGGCTGCCATATGTTTGAAGCAGAGAGGCCACGCAGTCGCAGGTTGAGTCGACTTTGACACTCTCCACAAACAACGCATTGATCGTTGGCAAGTTGTGGACGAATGCCTCCGCCGTCAGGTCCACGCGTGGTATCGATCTCATGAGATAATCCCTTTTATCTATCGTCAAATTAATTACGAAATCCTGAAGCACGTATTTGGGTATTCTCACAGATGCTATGAGGTGTTTAGCGAAAGTCTTGCGAAAAGGCTCCGGACGAGCCGAAAATGCTCTCTTCAACAAATGAACTGAAGCCCAAGAGTGTTCTCTTTCGAGATATGCAGGGAAGAACGCGTTGTAAAACAGACACATCCAGTCATCTGTCACCGCCACCGCAGTAAATACCAGCTGGCATATAATTTCGGCCGTCTTGTGTGGTATGTGATAGCCCAGAGCTCTGGCATCGCGAAAGGAGCGAATGGTTGTCAACGTCGTTAGGATGAATTTGGGATCCTTTTTGTAAGGTTCGCACAGATACTCATTAGCCCGGTTGTAGGTCTCGGGCCCATATTCGGGTATACCTTGGCGAGGTCTCCTTGGTGGCTGCCGGTTCCATACAGTGGTGCTTCGAAGGTAACTTATGTCGAACAGGTCTTCGTCAACCTCCATGTACCAATCTTCTGGTGAGGCGAAGTTGTCAATGAAACCACGTCTCATCGCGGGCGCTGCCATTTTCACTAAAAACAAATTCTAACACAGATATTTTAACTACCACGAGACGCGTACTTGTACGTAGACGAGAGTATACTGAATAACTAACTTTGCCAGACCACTAGTTCCAGGCAGGTAAGCTCTTTTACCTGCTCATCATCATGGTATTTTTCTTGTTTCCAACATCATTCTGTACCTACGGATCATAAAGGAAGTTTGTTTTAGAACAAAGGACTGATAACAAATTTCCTGTGCCTAACTTTTGTGTTTGTTAACAAAGGCTTCATATTGTTAATATTCTGTGGGAGATTAAGAAATGTTCTATCGTTGTCCGACAAAAAATAGTTGCAAATATTTTTGTTCCAGATAAATTATTGTCTTGTCGAAAATACCACGCGATGATTTTTTGGGTAGGTAAATATTTCATTTGCACTTTGAAATTATTATTTTAACAAAGTCTAAAATACTTTTTAACGTAGGTAGGTACTACTTATGATCTACCTACCTACATGTACCTATTCAAACCACAAACTTAGGTTGAGAAAGTGTAATCGTATAGTCAGTTGCAAAGCATACCTAATGTGTGAGTCAAGATCTACGCAAATAGCCCCAAAAAGGGCAATTAACAGAACAAACCAATCCCTAATTATATTAGTTAAATGCTTCGTTAAAATTACTATTTAATTAACACAGCTATTATCTTGTCAGTGCTTACGCACGTGATTGTCAATATGTAATCGATGTTAAATATTTCAAAGTCCTGCAGCTTTGTCATTAATTCGCATTAATTATTAATTTCTACCTAGAGAAAATTTGAAGACCTGAAACCTAGATACTATTTTCATTATGAATAGCCCGAAATACAAACTTTTCCATTTTCTATTCGTTTACTTATTATTAATTTTCACGTTTTTTCATGCGCCATTATCACGATCACGACACGGTTAGGAATTTGAGTTTTTGAATAAAAAAAATGAAAAAACAAAATGATAACAAACACGAAAGATTATAATTATTACGCAGGAGCCTTTATCTCCCACATAATAATATGTTTTGGAACTTCTAGGTTCTATAAAGTTCACAATTTATAGCTACATCAATGACTGTATTGTAGTTAGATATACATTTTAAGTCCGGCATACTTTTGGGTCATATCAAAATATCTTCAAAATTCATTTAACACTTTCAAACATGCTCAAACTCAAACATTTTATTTGCCATTAAGTAGGGTATAGGTATGTATGCATGCATGTAACAAGAAAGAGCTAGGTAAATCCCTTCATTTGTTACATTATGTACCTAATTTAAAAATACCACGAGGTTTGTCGCCAGGCAAGGAAGTTTTGAAAGTCCTACCAATTTTTTGTGAGTAACTTTTACACAAATACTTTTACGCACAAATGCTCTGGAATGAATTCTATTTTAAATGCATATTATTGCAAATTTTTTTGGGCTTGCAAAAACAATTTTAGGCACAGTAACCATTCCAGTCAGTTACAAAGAGATTCATTTAAAACCGTCTTACTCGAATATTCTGAAAATCCTTACAATAACAAGACTGAGTACAAAATAAATCACACAGTTACATAACTAATCAGAATAACTACTTACCTAGTATAAAGGGATAGAATTTAACCTATAACATATTAAAACAAGGAAAATATAGAAATAGAAAAAAATTATAACAATTATGTACACAAATTAAAAATTGATTGGTTGGTATTTTTTCAATGAAATTAAAGTTTTCGCTATTATTTCATATTTTAACTTTAAATATTAATTATGTATACCTTTATTTGCGGCACTTCTTTTAGAACGCGCCATAAGACTTGCACAGTCACACTAGTATGTGATTACAAAGTAAAACATTGTTTCTACCTCACAAATTACTTATCATAACTAAAATAAAATAACTTACTAAAATTAGACGGCCCTATTGATATCTTTAGCTTGATCACTTTTATCAAAGCTGTCCCTCATCGTGCGCTGGTACTCAATCTCGACAAACCGGCCAATTATTTCGTCCATTGCAGCCATGCAAGGCCCTCTGAACTCGGAACAGTGACTCTCTATTAGTTCCTTCAGGGTTCTTTGATTAAACCCGGAGAGTCCGTTCGTCGTTAACAGCGTAAGCAACAGACGGCCGTAGTCTCTATTGGAATAACAGTGGCTGCCATATGTTTGAAGCAGAGAGGCCACGCAGTCGCAGGTTGAGTCGACTTTGACACTCTCCACAAACAACGCATTGATCGTTGGCAAGTTGTGGACGAATGCCTCCGCCGTCAGGTCCACGCGTGGTATCGATCTCATGAGATAATCCCTTTTATCTATCGTCAAATTAATTACGAAATCCTGAAGCACGTATTTGGGTATTCTCACAGATGCTATGAGGTGTTTAGCGAAAGTCTTGCGAAAAGGCTCCGGACGAGCCGAAAATGCTCTCTTCAACAAATGAACTGAAGCCCAAGAGTGTTCTCTTTCGAGATATGCAGGGAAGAACGCGTTGTAAAACAGACACATCCAGTCATCTGTCACCGCCACCGCAGTAAATACCAGCTGGCATATAATTTCGGCCGTCTTGTGTGGTATGTGATAGCCCAGAGCTCTGGCATCGCGAAAGGAGCGAATGGTTGTCAACGTCGTTAGGATGAATTTGGGATCCTTTTTGTAAGGTTCGCACAGATACTCATTAGCCCGGTTGTAGGTCTCGGGCCCATATTCGGGTATACCTTGGCGAGGTCTCCTTGGTGGCTGCCGGTTCCATACAGTGGTGCTTCGAAGGTAACTTATGTCGAACAGGTCTTCGTCAACCTCCATGTACCAATCTTCTGGTGAGGCGAAGTTGTCAATGAAACCACGTCTCATCGCGGGCGCTGCCATTTTCACTAAAAACAAATTCTAACACAGATATTTTAACTACCACGAGACGCGTACTTGTACGTAGACGAGAGTATACTGAATAACTAACTTTGCCAGACCACTAGTTCCAGGCAGGTAAGCTCTTTTACCTGCTCATCATCATGGTATTTTTCTTGTTTCCAACATCATTCTGTACCTACGGATCATAAAGGAAGTTTGTTTTAGAACAAAGGACTGATAACAAATTTCCTGTGCCTAACTTTTGTGTTTGTTAACAAAGGCTTCATATTGTTAATATTCTGTGGGAGATTAAGAAATGTTCTATCGTTGTCCGACAAAAAATAGTTGCAAATATTTTTGTTCCAGATAAATTATTGTCTTGTCGAAAATACCACGCGATGATTTTTTGGGTAGGTAAATATTTCATTTGCACTTTGAAATTATTATTTTAACAAAGTCTAAAATACTTTTTAACGTAGGTAGGTACTAGTTATGATCTACCTACCTACATGTACCTATTCAAACCACAAACTTAGGTTGAGAAAGTGTAATCGTATAGTCAGTTGCAAAGCATAATGTGTGAGTCAAGCTCTACGCAAATAGCCCCAAAAAGGGCAATTAACAGAACAAACCAATCCCTAATTATATTAGTTAAATGCTTCGTTAAAATTACTATTTAATTAACACAGCTATTATTTTGTCAGTGCTTACGCACGTGATTGTCAATATGTAATCGATGTTAAATATTTCAAAGTCCTGCAGCTTTGTCATTAATTCGCATTAATTATTAATTTCTACCTAGAGAAAATTTGAAGACCTGAAACCTAGATACTATTTTCATTATGAATAGCCCGAAATACAAACTTTTCCATTTTCTATTCGTTTACTTATTATTAATTTTCACGTTTTTTCATGCGCCATTATCACGATCACGACACGGTTAGGAATTTGAGTTTTTGAATAAAAAAAATGAAAAAACAAAATGATAACAAACACGAAAGATTATAATTATTACGCAGGAGCCTTTATCTCCCACATAATAATATGTTTTGGAACTTCTAGGTTCTATAAAGTTCACAATTTATAGCTACATCAATGACTGTATTGTAGTTAGATATACATTTTAAGTCCGGCATACTTTTGGGTCATATCAAAATATCTTCAAAATTCATTTAACACTTTCAAACATGCTCAAACTCAAACATTTTATTTGCCATTAAGTAGGGTATAGGTATGTATGCATGCATGTAACAAGAAAGAGCTAGGTAAATCCCTTCATTTGTTACATTATGTACCTAATTTAAAAATACCACGAGGTTTGTCGCCAGGCAAGGAAGTTTTGAAAGTCCTACCAATTTTTTGTGAGTAACTTTTACACAAATACTTTTACGCACAAATGCTCTGGAATGAATTCTATTTTAAATGCATATTATTGCAAATTTTTTTGGGCTTGCAAAAACAATTTTAGGCACAGTAACCATTCCAGTCAGTTACAAAGAGATTCATTTAAAACCGTCTTACTCGAATATTCTGAAAATCCTTACAATAACAAGACTGAGTACAAAATAAATCACACAGTTACATAACTAATCAGAATAACTACTTACCTAGTATAAAGGGATAGAATTTAACCTATAACATATTAAAACAAGGAAAATATAGAAATAGAAAAAAATTATAACAATTATGTACACAAATTAAAAATTGATTGGTTGGTATTTTTTCAATGAAATTAAAGTTTTCGCTATTATTTCATATTTTAACTTTAAATATTAATTATGTATACCTTTATTTGCGGCACTTCTTTTAGAACGCGCCATAAGACTTGCACAGTCACACTAGTATGTGATTACAAAGTAAAACATTGTTTCTACCTCACAAATTACTTATCATAACTAAAATAAAATAACTTACTAAAATTAGACGGCCCTATTGATATCTTTAGCTTGATCACTTTTATCAAAGCTGTCCCTCATCGTGCGCTGGTACTCAATCTCGACAAACCGGCCAATTATTTCGTCCATTGCAGCCATGCAAGGCCCTCTGAACTCGGAACAGTGACTCTCTATTAGTTCCTTCAGGGTTCTTTGATTAAACCCGGAGAGTCCGTTCGTCGTTAACAGCGTAAGCAACAGACGGCCGTAGTCTCTATTGGAATAACAGTGGCTGCCATATGTTTGAAGCAGAGAGGCCACGCAGTCGCAGGTTGAGTCGACTTTGACACTCTCCACAAACAACGCATTGATCGTTGGCAAGTTGTGGACGAATGCCTCCGCCGTCAGGTCCACGCGTGGTATCGATCTCATGAGATAATCCCTTTTATCTATCGTCAAATTAATTACGAAATCCTGAAGCACGTATTTGGGTATTCTCACAGATGCTATGAGGTGTTTAGCGAAAGTCTTGCGAAAAGGCTCCGGACGAGCCGAAAATGCTCTCTTCAACAAATGAACTGAAGCCCAAGAGTGTTCTCTTTCGAGATATGCAGGGAAGAACGCGTTGTAAAACAGACACATCCAGTCATCTGTCACCGCCACCGCAGTAAATACCAGCTGGCATATAATTTCGGCCGTCTTGTGTGGTATGTGATAGCCCAGAGCTCTGGCATCGCGAAAGGAGCGAATGGTTGTCAACGTCGTTAGGATGAATTTGGGATCCTTTTTGTAAGGTTCGCACAGATACTCATTAGCCCGGTTGTAGGTCTCGGGCCCATATTCGGGTATACCTTGGCGAGGTCTCCTTGGTGGCTGCCGGTTCCATACAGTGGTGCTTCGAAGGTAACTTATGTCGAACAGGTCTTCGTCAACCTCCATGTACCAATCTTCTGGTGAGGCGAAGTTGTCAATGAAACCACGTCTCATCGCGGGCGCTGCCATTTTCACTAAAAACAAATTCTAACACAGATATTTTAACTACCACGAGACGCGTACTTGTACGTAGACGAGAGTATACTGAATAACTAACTTTGCCAGACCACTAGTTCCAGGCAGGTAAGCTCTTTTACCTGCTCATCATCATGGTATTTTTCTTGTTTCCAACATCATTCTGTACCTACGGATCATAAAGGAAGTTTGTTTTAGAACAAAGGACTGATAACAAATTTCCTGTGCCTAACTTTTGTGTTTGTTAACAAAGGCTTCATATTGTTAATATTCTGTGGGAGATTAAGAAATGTTCTATCGTTGTCCGACAAAAAATAGTTGCAAATCTTTTTGTTCCAGATAAATTATTGTCTTGTCGAAAATACCACGCGATGATTTTTTGGGTAGGTAAATATTTCATTTGCACTTTGAAATTATTATTTTAACAAAGTCTAAAATACTTTTTAACGTAGGTAGGTACTACTTATGATCTACCTACCTACATGTACCTATTCAAACCACAAACTTAGGTTGAGAAAGTGTAATCGTATAGTCAGTTGCAAAGCATACCTAATGTGTGAGTCAAGATCTACGCAAATAGCCCCAAAAAGGGCAATTAACAGAACAAACCAATCCCTAATTATATTAGTTAAATGCTTCGTTAAAATTACTATTTAATTAACACAGCTATTATCTTGTCAGTGCTTACGCACGTGATTGTCAATATGTAATCGATGTTAAATATTTCAAAGTCCTGCAGCTTTGTCATTAATTCGCATTAATTATTAATTTCTACCTAGAGAAAATTTGAAGACCTGAAACCTAGATACTATTTTCATTATGAATAGCCCGAAATACAAACTTTTCCATTTTCTATTCGTTTACTTATTATTAATTTTCACGTTTTTTCATGCGCCATTATCACGATCACGACACGGTTAGGAATTTTAGTTTTTGAATAAAAAAAATAAAAAAACAAAATGATTACAAACACGAAAGATTATAATTATTACGCAGGAGCCTTTATCTCCCACATAATAATATGTTTTGGAACTTCTAGGTTCTATAAAGTTCACAATTTATAGCTACATCAATGACTGTATTGTAGTTAGATATACATTTTAAGTCCGGCATACTTTTGGGTCATATCAAAATATCTTCAAAATTCATTTAACACTTTCAAACATGCTCAAACTCAAACTCAAACATTTTATTTGCCATTAAGTAGGGTATAGGTATGTATGTATAATAAATAAATAAATAAATAAATAAATTCTTTATTGAATAACTTATTGACAGTTTTTAACAATAGGCTAATATTAAACTATAATAGGTAAAAGTACATACGTGCCTGAACTAAGAATTATAATTCCTGTATCTCAGGCAAAAAAAAAAGGCTTACATTACTTTATTAATAGAACTATTTCTAGCAAAATATATAATCTAATATTTATACATAATAATATATAATTAAAAATTAAAATCTACACAAGTTACATTTAAGATTTAAAATCAACATGCATGTAACAAGAAAGAGCTAGGTAAATCCCTTCATTGTTACATTATGTACCTACTTTAAAAATACCACGAGGTTTGTCGCCAGGCAAGGAAGTTTTGAAAGTCCTACCAATTTTTTGTGAGTAACTTTTACACAAATACTTTTACGCACAAATGCTCTGGAATGAATTCTATTTTAAATGCATATTATTGCAAATTTTTTTGGGCTTGCAAAAACAATTTTAGGCACAGTAACCATTCCAGTCAGTTACAAAGAGATTCATTTAAAACCGTCTTACTCGAATATTCTGCCTGGCAAACAATAATGTCCAGCATTATCGTTGCACGTTGTCGCACAACGTGCGTCTTGGTTTGGGCTTTTTTGAAAGTGGCTAGTCAGAATATTAATAGACAGAATATGATGCTTTATTGAAGCAAAACATGAACGTTCTGAACATACCAAAGGACAATGTTCGTTCTCCATACATTGTTCGCCTAAGAACCAACAATTTTGACATATTACTACCCGAAAGCGAAATAATACGATTCTGTGTGTAAGAACAATGATTCCTGATGGACACTTGCCATAAAATTAATGATTAAGAATATTAAATCACAGCGATTTTATAATATGTCGTTTATGACAACATGGCGTCTAATGTATTGTGTGAATGTATGAACACCGATTCGCGAAAAATGTTTTGTATTGTCGTCACGCCGAGTCGCAGCCAAATAGTATAAAATAATAGAACAAGTTTTAGAAATACAACTCGGCATTCCACTTTTATAATATGCCCACATATTGCACGTAAATAAACAACATGAATCGTAGGTTGTTTCCACCCTTGTCATCTGACACATGAAATAAACTCCTATTGTATTATAGATATCGAAGCCGAATCGTATATAATAATAGAATGGGTTTTGGAGATCACTCGGGGTTCCACTTTTATAAAATACCTACATATTGCATAAAAATAACACGAATCATGGGTTTTCTTTTCACCATTTACATCTGACACGAGATAACAAACTCCTATCTCCATGACTACCGTCGTAGTCTATGCCAAAGACTACAATATTTTAAGCAAGAAGTTTCAAACCTTAGCGGCTACAGTAACCCCTGGGCCACATACATCGTGATAACATTCGGTCGACACCGGAACGAAGTCTTATGCGATTATGCAAAAAAGCACCGTATTCTAGTGCGGCTATATCACGTTCAACCGGCGTTTTCATTCGACTAAAGTCCTGACTAAAGACTGGAAGAAAATACGCCGCATTGTATGAGCACTTCGTGTTCGTTACAGCGGCTTCAGATCTAGAGCCTACATAGTTTTCTTTCCAATAATATCCGCAAGTAGCGCTGCATGATCTTTACAACAAAAACAGCAATAGTTATTAAGGTGCCAAAATTATATGATTAGGGGTCATCCATAAAGTACGTCACACGTAAAGAGGGGGGGAGGGGGTTGACAAAGTGTGACATGGTGTGACAAGGGGTGGGAGGGGTCCTAAGTTTCGTGACATCACATTTCAATTGTTTCAGATATTTGATATAATGTTGATTTCATATAAAAAAATACTTAATTTAAATAGAAATAAAACTAATTTCGGAACTGCTGTTAATTTAATAACTTTTCGATGTGAAATTGCAAAACATGTGACGTCACACTAGGGAGGGGGGGGGTCTCAGAAATGTGACCACCTGTGACAAGGACGGAGGGGGGGTCAAAAAATCATGAAATTCGTGTGACGTACTTTATGGATGGCCCCTTACTTTGGCACGGTAATAATACCGTGCCAAAGTAATCATATAATTTTGGCATATTTTTGGCGTGTATAAACACGTTCGAAGATTTGTCATTTTCATTCATTTCATCATCAATCATCATCATCATTTCAGCCACAGGACGTCCACTGCTGAACAAAGGCCTCCCCCAATGACTTCCACATCGGCATTCACCAGATCGTCGGTCCACCTAGTGGGAGGCCTGCCCACGCTACGTCTTTCGGCTCGTGGTCGCCACTCAAGAACTTTCCTGCCCCAGCGGCCATCAGCTCTACGAGCTATGTGCCCCGCCCCGTCTATGTCTATATGCGCTACGATTACAGGGTATCATTTTGCATAGTCGCAAGACTTCACTCCGCTGCTGTCAAATCAATGTCGCATAATGTTATCGCAATGTGTGTGGCCCTTGGCCAAATCACAGAAGCCTATGCGAAGAAAGAGCACTAATTGAATGACAATGAAAATCAGGGTTACCATTTTGTAAGATCTCCTCACTATTGAGGGTAACAAAGTAACATTAATAATCTAGCCATTAATTACATTTATTACCTATACAAGAAAGTAAAGCAACATGCGGTTTTATTTTAATTTGTAGAATATTTGTAACAGTTTGTTCTAAGTTTAGTTTTACAACAGTATTGCTGTTTCAGCTGTCACTGTGAAGCTTTGGGAAAATAAATAAATAGAAAAAATATTAACATAAATATTTATTTAAGTTTTTATGTTCATTATCATAATATTTTATGCCAATTGAAGTTACACTGTGTGACAGTCTTTGACACTAAACAAACTCTTCAACTTAATAATACCTACCTACAGGGCGTTTTTATAGTTACTCTTGCTGATGAAACAAGAAGGGTTGATTCTACTACTGAAATACAACTACTTTTCTTACAGGACCAATATCGAATTCTCAAAAAAATTCACATCCTCGTGATGGTGATAATTTCTATGGAGAGGTTTTTTTTTTATATTCGGTCTCTTGGGATAGGTTATTCCATTTGAGCAGTAAAATTAATCCTTTTTATTTGATCACATATAAAAATAACACAAGTTTTTAGGAAAACTTCTTCTTTGGTATGGTATCACCACGGAGTTATAATGGCGGCAACTCCTGTATCACTGACTTGTAACTTTCAAACAGTATGAATAATAAGGGCACCACATTGGTTTTCTTTCTGAAAAAAGGCTTTCACTTTTAGTACTAACCCTTTAGCACTATTTCATTGAAATAAAAATACAATAAACGCACAGAAGACTGAAATTGAGTCAACTGACGTGACATTTATAATTTGTTGACATTATGACAGTTTGACGAGACTAGGGATTGAAAAAGTAAAATGACAATTTATTAAAACGATTCACAAGGATATAATCGATTAAAAATATTTATAAAATGTTCTAATACTTGCCTGTAGCGATTATCCAATCCTGGTTTCTACTGAAAAACTACCTCGTGGCAAGATTTTAATAAAATAATAAAATCTTTATCTTCTCTTTCACAATCTATAAAAGTTAATTTGGTCTATTATTATACATGTGCTATGAATGAGGGTTTTCGCGATTGAAAAATCCGCGAGATGGCAATACGTAGACGCGAGGTCCAAATGCTGCATGATTGGTGGATTTTGACATATCTGTCAATGTCATGTCAAAAATAACCAATCATGCAGCATTTGGACCTCACGTCTACGTATTGCCATCTGGCGGATTTTTCAATCGCGAAAACCCTCATTGGCATAGATTATGAGAGACTGGCAACTATACTAGGTTGATATATGTTTCTCTCACTTCAACTGGCATTGGATTCAACATCGGATTCTGACACTTTTACAGTTATGATACCACTAGCTTTCCGCCCGCGGCTTCGCCCGCGTGGAATTTTGTCTGTCACAGAAAAACTTTATCGCGCGCGTCCCTGTTTCAAAAACCGGGATAAAAACTATCCTATGTTCTTTCCCGGGACTCAAACTATCTCTATGCCAAATTTCATCAAAATCGGTTGCGAGGTTTAAGCGGGAAAGCGTAACAGACAGACAGACAGACAGAGTTACTTTCGCATTTATAATATTAGTTGGGATGAATATCAGTTTATGGTCCTAATTATTTTTATTTTATTTACGACCTTCGACCAGTTGGACACTTTAGATAGCTTCTTGTAATAGTGTCAATATCTTTTTAGCTTTTAACGCAAATCTAGTCTTCAAAGCAGTTTAATCGATTTATTTTATTTTCAAAATCGATATTTTATTGTCTATGATGGCCGCAGGAACATCACTATACATGGACTCCCAGCAATAAAGTACGGTAATGCCTCGTACAGATTTTATCGGCAAAAATTATGGAACTTGATAGGTTTTAGACCATGCCACGCACCAAAACGTCCGGAAGTTGTAATAGTATTATAGAATAAACGTTATAGCCTGACCAGGAACATAAAAACCCTGGCATAGAGGCGCGTCAATTGCATTTGATAGTGCAACACTGAGTACAGTCGTACCTGTGTTAAATTAATAGGCTAACTTTATGTATCAGGATTCAGGATTACGGGCTAATTTGATATTTTCATAAATTAACGAAAAAATATTATTATAGGTAACCTGATTTAAATAAATTAAATGAAACCATCAATCGAGCTAGTAGAATTTATTTTATTATTCATCAATAATCAAAATCAGAACTTGAATATTCAACTGCAATGTCTGCTCAAGAACGGTACTTCTTTCCCAATCCCATAAAATTCAACACTTAGAAAGTGACAAATTTTTTAAAATAGGTAGTTGAAACAAACCACAGCTAATTTTCATAGTGGACTGTACTATACGATAAACATGTCAGTCAATTTGACAACCTTTGTCGGAAACATTATTCAATGAAAATATTGTCCGAACCCTTAGTATTTCTCTTCGACAAATACTTTAACACATTGTGAACCACTTTTCTTTCACGACTATAAAAATATTTTAGCAATTTAATTCATAAAACCAATTGCGCACATTTAAAATAAAGTTTGTTTACACTTTGACAGCAATAGACTGACATGCAAGGTGACATGTCAATGAAGTTTTGAGTTACTGTTGCCATTAAAAGAAATTAGTACCATTAGTTTTCCGCAACATGGCGAGGGTTTTTATGTTCCTGGTCAGGCTATAAAATACTTATTTATTTAATTTTTCAATGCTTAAGTGTTCATTAGAATGAAAGGGTGCTTAATGTATTAAAAAAATTAGAAAATAATTATGATGGGTTAATGTTTTTGAGCGGTTTTTAGGCGATTTCTGACAATGTCCTTTACCTATACATATAAATATTTGATTTGATTTGATTAAAAAGTTCAAAACTTAAGCCTAAATTTTTATTAAAATTTAAACAATGTTACGTAACGTCTGGTAAGAATGTCCCTGTAACGCATCGTAATGTTTTACGAGAAAATTGCGTTACGTAATACTTGAATGCTCCCTGAGGGAATTTTAAAGTATAGGTTGGTAAAATAAGAAATTCACAGAATTTTATTATTATTCGTTTATTGTTCTTTCTTAAACTATTCAATTGATCTCACAATATTATGTTCAGAACATGTAATGTATAATATTGTTTTAAAACAAGGTTCAAGTAGTTTCAAAGCAAAATCTGTCAAGGCTTAGTCGAAATGGACCACTTTGTTTCATTCCATACCACAAAAATGGAAAATATTTTTTTCCAGCCAAACTATTGCTTTTAGAGAAAAACTTGTGCAGCATTAATTTATTCATCAGAATAACGTAACCTATCGACAGGTATTTTTTTCAAACATAAATTGTGAAAAAATTCGCTATGTCCATAAATCTCAATTTCGATCCATAGTGCGGCGCTGCCTAAAGTCGGCCAGGCCCGCTAATTTAGGGCATGCAAAAACCGAGCGGTTTGGAAAAACCGGTTTTTTCGGTTTTTATTTTTAAAAACCGAACTAAACCGGTTTTTTCGGGTTTTTCGGGTCGACTGTTTGTAAGTAAATAAAAATGCTGCAAATTATAATAAAAATCATTTTATTTCTTTTATATTCTAGTTTGACAAGATGAAGTTACATGTTCTGAACATAATATTGTGAGATCAATTGAATAGTTTAATTAAAAATCAAATATAAAGAGATCAACAATAGGATACTTCGCTCATTAGCAAAGCAAAACCTTTGGTCAGGACTTCTTGGCGGGAATCTGAAGCGTCATGTTAGCGGTTTTGTTTTATTTCCTCAAATTCGTGTGTGGGCGACTATTAATGTGTAATAATGGTGGATTATTAACCATTGAGTGTTCGTGAACGTCCATGGGTGTGGGCAAGTGAAGCAAAACAGTGCATCGTGATTCTTCTGGTTCTCTCAAGTTGTCCATAGGAGGTCTCAGTAAAGCACCACAACTTTACTGAGACTCAAAGGGTGGGAAAGGGTATCATCTATCATCCTTCATTATATCATTACTTGATCTCATTTTGTAACTCGTATCACTTATATACTGGAAAATGGCACAAATCAAGTCGACCTCGACGTGTATTGCCAACATCATCAAAAAAGAAGAAGAACATTTGGTCATAGTTATGCTTAATTAAATAATATGTAAGTTGACACTGACAGAGACTAGCAAAGCAAAAATAATGGCGGCAATGGTCAAATACAAAGCGCGTTCCATTTTGCGCCCGCGCGCTTATAGCTTTAGCTAGAAGATACATGGTACTTTAGTTCAATACCATAGCCATAGACTATACTCTACTCATTCACATTGCATTACAATAATTGTTTTTATTGATATGACTAAAGAAGCATGTTCTTGTATGAGTTATTAAATTATCTAAAATCGTAGAAGAAAAACCGAAATAACCGAAAAACCCGGATTTATAACTGACAAAAACCGAGTTCCAAATTGTGTCGGTTATCCGGTTAACCGGTTTGCATGCCCTAGTCGCAATGTGTCTAGGTCAGACATCTTGCTTCGCTCAAAAAACGTATTTTTCGTTGGCGATAAGATTGCTGCATTCAGCTTAGCGAAAATGTCAACGAAACCCGATTTTGCAGCCCGAGTGCCGCTCGTTGTGCATAGGCCTACTACAAATACGGCATCTAGGCACCGCCCGGCAAGAACATCCACGCTTCTGCAGTATCTGCCCAAAATTCTTAGCAAATAACTTTTAAAAAAAAACCGACTTCAAACGCGTGAACACAAATAATACCTATTCAACAAAAACATAATCGTTCAAATTGGTTCATAATCGGCGGAGATATTGCGTATAAAAAAGTTCATCCCCAATTTTCCACCCTTGGGGGTGAAATATTTTCTTCAAATTCGCATGAAACCGCCCTTTTGATAATACCTATTCAACAAAAAAATAATCGTTCAAATTGGTTTATAATCGGCGGAGATATTGCGTATAAAAAAGTTCATCCGCAATTTTCCACCATTGGGGGTTGTTTTTTTTATTATTAAATTTAAATGGGACCACCCTTGAGGTATTACCTATACGCCGAAAAAAGATTTGTTCAAATCGGTTCATAATTGGCGGAGTTATCGCGTAACAAACATAGAAAAAAAAAACATACGGGTCGAATTGAGAACCTCCTCCTTTTTTTGAAGTTGGTTGAATACACAAAGGGTTTTGAAGGTTTAATGATCCTCTTTAAAAACACCGCTGCCACCATGTTGTAGTCAAACGCTGAGTCTGGTAGTCAACTATTTATTTACACAAGGTTGGTATTCATGCTACATGGGGCTGCCAGTGTTGCCACCCACAATACTATTGACCCTGAAACAGTACAAACTTAATAATATTTGTCTCTTCGTAGTATTAGCACAGAATAAGTAATAGTACAGGTACAGAAGGATTACTCCGCAAGACGATTTAAATAAATGCGAGTCTTGTTACGACGCGATACAGTGGAATTCAGCTCGCACAGCACTACGTACCTACAATTTTATTCACCTACAAGTTTTGTCTCTTTCTATCGCGTGCCTCTGAACTCTTCTTACGCTGTTAGGGTTGCTGTCTAGTGAAAAAATAATTAATCTACTTATTTGTAATGAGGTACGTATGTAGGTAAGTATGCATTCATCATGGAAAACCTTGGGAGAGGCCTTTATAGCAGTGGACGTCATTCGGCTGAAACGAACGAACGAATTCTGAACAGTAGTCATGGTAGGTTAGGTTCCTATATTATCCTAAGAATTATTGATTACCTACATGACCAACATACCTTTCAGCATCTTTGGGAAGCGAAAAAAATAGATAAATCCGGTAGATTTCTTTTCGAATTTAAACACCCGAACGCCGCACAATATTTCTTTCTCTTTATGTCCATTTTTAAATAATACTTCGATCATAGAATTATAATCATACTACAACGCACGCCAGCGTCCTGACGGGCGCGCGCGTGACACTCGACTGATATAATACCCGCCGGCGGGGCGCTTCGCTGTAGGTAATTATCGGATGTACCGCGCGGAGTGAGCCAGGCCTGGTATTAGTAGCGGATTTCAAATAACCAGTCAAATAATGTAATCTTACGTCTATATATTTTTCAGCTATTGCTTTAATGAGATTAATTAAGTTATTTCTGTGGGTGGTTGATCAAATTGATGGTTTGCTATGGAACTCGCATCCATGGCGACGTATGCTGCGGTCTCGCTTCAACGCCACACACCGTTCTCCGCTCACTCATCGCCGTCTCCTAAAGTACTAGTCCAAGATGGACTGCAGACCGCAAACTGCGAGCCACCACGGTTAGCACAATATTCCATCGATTATGCCAGGTTTCTAGCGTAAATTACATTTAAGTCGGCCTAGCAAAGTATTCTATCGTTTATGGCAGGCTTCTAAAGCATTTTGCTAGTGATCTTTAATTTTCTACTACTGACACTATAGGCGAAAAGTGCACTTCGAAACAGAGCTAGCACTTCGTTGCACGTTGTCCCTGGCACATAATATTTCTCGAACCATTTCAATACTTCTTCCGCTTCTTCTGATACAACTTTATTCCTTGTCACATCAAAAGTAGCTGGCGCAGAGACAGATGATATATGAAATCTGCCAAATGTGAATGTTTTTGAAGGAAGAGTTGACAGGTTATCGTAGCACAAGCGCCGGAATACCTCAAGTTATTGGCTGGCTTACGGCAATCCACGCTGTCAAAAGAGGCGTCCTTGTTACCGTTTGCAAGTAATGTTTGTGAATACGAGCGTTACTAAGTATCTTCGTAAATGTAAACTTGAAGTCAGCTGACACAGGCACGAGTTTCGTGAACTGCCTGAGTCCAAATAAGTTAAAACCCCACAACTTCCATTTTTTTCGTACGCGGAGCGACTTTTAAACGAGGCTTTCGCGTCGAAGGACAAGAGGAGACTCCATAATCTATTACACTTATCAATAAAAAGTAGATACCACATAGAAAGGAAGAAAGAGCACATTGAAGAGAGAAAAAAACCCGTGAGTGGAATCCTGCGACCGTCTATGATTTTAAGTTGGTCCATCATCAATTCTCCAATGTGAATATTATTCAATAAAAAGCAGTAAGCACCACCTGCAATCTTTGATACTGGCGGTAACTGCATTAAATTGTTGTGAGACCTCATAGTAATGTTTGTGAATACGGGCGTTACTGAGTATCTTCGTAAATGTAAACTTGAAGTCCGCTGACACAGGCACGAGTTTCGTGGTGACTGCTTGAGTCGTCTTTATGTCGACTGCTGCTGCTTTGTTTTTAATAAACTGGTTGATGACCCCTTCCAAAATCGTCAAACTCTCATCCAGTGCCACATTTCGATCCATTGTATACAAATGAGAGAATTTATGATTTAAAAGGGCTATAACGGGCTGGATTTTAAATAACTTAGCTTGAGCTCTCGTTAGTTCAAAAGATACTTACTGAGTATCTTCGTAAAGGTGAACTTGAAGTCAGCTGACACAGGCACGAGTTTCGTGGTGACTGCTCGAGTCCAATAAGTTAAAACCCCACAACTTTGTATGGTGTCATATGAATGGGTAACCTATACAAAATTGCGTGGTTTCCATTAATCTTTTATTAATGTATGTTGAATATTCACCATACCACATACAATAACTACTATATTATAATCTAGTAAATTAATTACTTTGTTATCAAGGCAAGCATGTGGTGCTACCATGCAAAAACATCTCAATCTACCTATTGTTCTCTCTACGTTAATGCGAAGCGCTGCTATTCTTTTCTTTTCTAAAACTTCCTGCTTTGTGACAGCTTTACCTTCGATAACGCTAGGAGGCCGTATAAGGTTACATCCCTGGCTTTCTAATAAATGTGATATATTTTTGAATCCATAGCCTTCAGATATGAAGTTGATCACTTCCTTCAGTCATCAGTCCATCTGGTGTAATGGAAATCAAATACTTTATAGAATTACAATGCTTGTACTCAGACAGACCACGTCAAAGCCTGTTGCACTGCATTTGAAAGTTTCTATATCCTGATTTCCCGTTCCCGTGGGAATTTCGGGAATTCCTTTCTTAGTACACCTCTACGGTACCTAAGCTACGTCCCTTCCAAATTTCAAGTGCCTACGTTTAGCCGTTTAGACTGCGTTGATATGTCAGTCAGTCAGTCAGTTTCTCCTTTTATATATTTAGATCGTCTCGTCAAAATTTAGTATATTATTAAGAGGCACGTTCTCAACAGAGTTTTGTAATTCGGAAAAATACATATTAATTGTAGAAGGTGATACAACTGCCCTGGAACGTTTTATGTTCTGGCAAAGCCTCAGCGATATGTCATTCTTATGTCGCTTCAAAAAATTGTACACAAAATCTCTTCCTGGCAAGTTATCTTTAAACCTCCAGTGCTTAACCCCTAACATGTCTAGATAACTTTTGACCAAGAAAAATCGTGTCAACAAACCTTAAGTCAATCTCGAATGTGTCCCTATTCCCACCCTAAACCCTATTCCCCCCATTTTACGGTATAGAGCCGAAGATTTTAATGTGAATTGTGAAAAATACTGAGTATCTTCGTTAATGTGAACTTGAAGTCAGCTGACACAGGCACGAGTTTCGTGGTGACTGCTTCAGTCCAATAAGTTAAAACCCCACATTTTTCATTATTTTCGTACGCGGAGCGACTTAAAAACGTGACTAGATCCCAGTCGTCGAGAGACCATTCAGTAGCCTCAAGACTATTGAGGGTATGATCCCAGAGACCGGGGACGCTTGAGCGTTTGAGGCCACTTCCTGAATAGACCTCAAAACGCCACAGGTCTTGGCCTCGCACACCTCATAAGTCTTGATGCCGGCTGCTGCTGCTTTGTTTTTAATAAACTGGTTGATGTCCAACCACCCCTTCCAAAATCGTCACTCTCATCCAGTGCCACATTTCGATCCATTGTATAAAAATGGGATAATTTATGATTTAAATGGTCTACGATGGGCTGAATTTTGGCAGAGAATGCCACTTGGCATAAGTCCGCCACTGTACAGTTTTATGTGCAAAAGTATAAATAAATAAATAAATTTTAAATAATTTAGCTTGAGCTCTCGTTAGCTCGACAGGATTGCAAGTCGCGTTGTCTTGGAAATGGAGACAACCACTCGTCAAAGCGTCATATAGAGTAGTGGGTCCACAATTAATATCAGAGAAGGTTTCCCTGCTCAACTCTGGTGCGATTTTTAAGGTTGCGTGAAAGCTCTCGACTGGAAGTCAAACTTATCTAATGCTGTAGACGGCGCCGACGGCACCGCCAGCTCCAGGACCGGGACCACTGGCAACACCTGGACTGATGGCAAAGAAGCCGGCTCGACGGAGGGAGTGAAGTGTGGAGGAGGCCATGAAAAGTCAAGAGCCGCTGGTGCGGCCCCCTCTTCTCCACGGACCTCATCCTCAAATAACGCCCGTACCGAGCGCGGAATCGGCAACGGCAGAGCGTCCTCGTCCTCCACCGAAGATTCTTCTTCGCTTCCTAATAAAATTAAAACAACAAAATTAGCGATACTCAGATGGAAGGTGGCGAGCTGAAATAACCTTATAGACACTCGAGGAGTAAGAGTGACTGAGCCCATAGTTCACAGGAGATTTACTGAAGTTGGTATAGGGTCGTACCTACATACCCGAGAAAGCTCCAACTTGTGATTGTGACACAGCACCGAAAAAAGAAATTGAACTTTGCATGTGAATATCGTGATTGGGTCTTGAACGACTGGACTGGAGACATGATCTCTTCACTTATGAGTGCAGAGTTCTCTTAAACCAGATCGATGGAAGTTTGCGAATATGGAGACACAAAGAGAACGTAACTTTTAGTCTTAATTTTGAAAATATTGTGGTACCTATATGGCGGCAGCTTAATTCTGGTGTGGGGAGGGATATGTTTGGGAGCTCGCTCGGAGTTAGTGGTGGTCGATGGAGGAAATACGACTTCTGAATGGTACACTAGGATCATTTTAGAAGAACATGATGTGCCATTTACTCCATTTATTGTGGGCTCTTTTAGTTTAATTCACGATAATGATCGTTCTCACAGTGCTCGCTCAGTACAGGCACATCTAAACCATTTGGATATACCCATGATGCAGTGGCTGGCAAGATACCTAGACAAGAATCCTATAGAGCATGTCTTGGACTTTCTTAAAAGATGTGTGAAATCCAGAATACCACCGGGGGTATTGAGAAACGCGTTACTAGAGGAATGGCAGACATTGCCCCAAAATACCCTTCATAACATTAACTGCAGCATGCTCAGATGAATGGAAACCATCATCAGAGCAAGAGGGGGAAATATCCGTCATTAATAAATTCATTTGGTTAGTGATAAGCTACCCTGATTTTTAATTTTGGCCACAATTTCTAATTTTTGTTCAAAACTGAAAGCCATGAAATTTCGTTTTGATGTTATAATCAACAAACGACTTAATATTTAAAAAAATCTGTTATTTTATTTTAATTATCTCCTTATTTTGTATAAAAAATGTTTCATAGATCAGTAGTAATTTTACTTATTTTCATACTTTTTTTCCGTTCCGCTAAATCTGCCGGTGTGTGTAGTTTAACACCTAACCTGATTCGCAACTTCTGCAGATATACCCTGCGACCGAAAAAGCCCTCTCAGCATTAAAACTAGTTGGTTTGGTACACCATGTAGTCTTGTATTAGAGCAGGGCTGTCCAAACCATGGCCCGCGGGCTGCGTACGGCCCCCGGTTTGGATTATTGCGGCCCATAGAATCTTTTTTATCTTCTGTAATTTTTTGGAGCACCTCAAATACATGGACGAAATAATCGTCGAATTTGAACGGCGTTTTGCAGATTAAAAAAATTGAGTGATATAGCACTCTTCACTCATCCATTAACGATCGCAGTTGGGAGTGTGAAGATTGATTACTGAAACTGTGTGAAGGTCTACAATCAGACCCCTTTTACAAGGGCAGAACTGAAATAGGACTTGATTTTTTTAAGCTCCTCGCTGAACGTTTCCCGAAACTGGCGAATTTCGGGTGGTAAAAAATGGGCGATGATGGGCAGTACCTACCTTTGTGAGAGTGCCCAGAATACGGTTACAAATGGTTATAAAAAGAGAAGTTTCCAACATATTCTATCGTACATACGATGTGCAAATATTACAAAAAATACGGTTGTTTTTAATATTAAAAAGTAGTATCATTATTAATTGAATATCATGCAAATGTCAGAAAATGATTATGAATTATTGAAATAGCACAAATATATTATTACATTAGATTCATACAATGTCAATGACACATAATGACATATTTTAAGAAATTTTTAGATGTCAAGTACAAAATGTCAAAAAGATTTTTCGGTCAGGAATTCATTGACTGTGTAATACATCTTTTGTTTTAAGAATTCTAATAAATTATTTCTAAATTTAGTAAATGTCAATGTTTTAATATCTTCGGGTAATTTATTAAATATTTTTATTGCCATACAATAAACATTCCTTGAGTAGAGAGTCAATCTTTGTGGGGAATTCTCAAATTTTCAGTTTTCCTGCCTCTGTACCTATCAAAGTCTTTGTTTTTATCGAAGAGATTTATTTATTTTTATTTTATTTTATTCGGAAAACCAACAGCAATACAATACAAATAATGGGACCTTAAATTATGTATCTGGCATCTGCTTAGCCATTTATAGGTAATCGCGAATGGAAATGGAAATTTCGATTTTTGTTATAAGATACATGTATCTTATAACAAAAATCGAAATTTCCAGGTGATGATAATAACATTTATTTATTTATTTATTTTTATTTAATTAAAATGCAAGTGAGCTTACAGATAGATCCAAAGCGCTCACATTAATGTTAGTAACATGGTAAACTTAAAAATTAAATTCTTATAGTCTCTATTCAACAACACTAAAATTAAAAGAATTTGGCAGTTTCACTTTTTTCACTTTAGCATACACATGGTCGGTCACTTGCACTAGTATAATGTGTGCCGGGTTTTCGCTGCTGGTCTCTGGGAAGCCCGTTATCTCAATGTCGTTTCCCAAGATTTCCTGATCTCTGTGCTATCTTTTCTTCTAAGTCAGACACCACACAACTATGCGAATTGCTCGCTGCGGTCTCGAGACACTCAAATGCGGTTTTCTACAGAGTCCAGACGCACGCTCTGTGTTTTGATGGCAGAAGTTAGTTCTGACATTGTGGAACGTAACAAATTCATTTCTGTGCGCATAGCGCGCATCTCCTCAACGAATTGCTTGAAATCAGGCGCCGCACCCGCCGGGATAGCATGCTCGAAATTTAGCTGCGAGATGTCACTGTTGGATTCAGCAACTTCAGGCAGAGTAAATACAAATGAGTAGGTGAGTGTAAGAGGGTAGCTGCATGTCCTCTGAAACAAAAATAATAATACATAGCTTACAACATTGGACTAAAGTTCGGTCGCCGAGCATATAGAATTTCGTCCAATGATCCCAAGCTCGCGACCGCGATGGGCGGCCGCAGTGAGTGTGCGATAAGGATGAGTAGCTTGGGGTCATTGGACGAAATTCTATGTGCTCGGCGACCGGACTTAATCAACTCTTGAATCACGTTTAGGAAGTAAATCTCTACCTACCAATTTCAAACTCCCCTAGAACTTCTGCAGGAGCCTGCCTGGTTGTATGACTTCTGCAAATAATAAAAAAAATGTTAAAACAAGGAATAAAATATGTAGTCAACGTCAAACAGTTCGTAACACTCCAAAGTAGCCACAAAAGTTCCAGACATCTTTATTACAATTGGAATAAAGTTTTGTTGTTAACTTTTTGGCCACTTTCACTAATTACTTGACGCTGCCTGTAAATAATTATACAGTTAGCGCCAGCCAAATAGTTTGTTACACTCAAAGTAGCCAAAAAGTTCGTAACACGTCTTTTGGTTACTTTGTGTCATCACAAAAATCGACCCACTTCCCACCAATATTGGCACCATTTTATAGCCTAGTTCTAAACTTCATTTCATTAAAGGAAAGGTTTTTACCCCAAAAATGTGTCTGTAGAACAGTGGTTCTTAAAACCGGTGGTCCGCGGACCACTGGTGGTCCCTGGAGGCATTCCAAGTGGTCCACGAAGACATCGTAATAAACAAGTGACGTGACGTGATGAGTCGAGTCAACACAACGCAAACGGCGCACAGTGGGCGAGAAATCGACCCCCCCTTTCATAGGATATTGAAAAAAAAAAAAAAAATAAGTGGTCCCTGACAAGACAGAAATTTGGTAAAATGGTCCCTAAATCACTTCTTCAAAAAATAGGTTTCAACTTTTATGGCTATTTAACTGTTAAGTTGGGATTAATCGCTATCCATCTGGTAAAGAGGACACGTGAGATCATTATTTGATTTATAACCACATTAATTGGTCTACTTGGTCTCAGAGGTGAGCCCCAAGTGAAGCCTTTTTTCAAGTCTCATTTATGGTACCAGTTAATCTACTATATAAAAATAAGTCGGGTTTTCCTCCCTGACGCTATAACTCCAGAACGCACGAACCGATTTCCACGGTTTTGCATTCGTTGGAAAGGTCTCGGGCTCCGTGAGGTTTATAGCAAAGAAAATTCGGGAAAAGGGGGTAAAACAGGATCCACGCGTACGAAGTCGCGGGCGGCCGCTAGTTGTTTATAAAAAAAATGAAACGTGTTTTTCTTTATGTTTATTTATTGGGCTTTCAAATAACACCAATATTGTTGGGGCACCTGTGTCCGAAGAAAATCTTTAAAGTTCCCGTCGCGGAAGGTGCGATTTATTTGATGTCGAGTGTATTTGACGCTGACTGTACTTTGTGACTCGTACATGGAATAATAACAAAAATGTAGAATTTACCCAGAATGACGACTTGTTGCAGCGATGTAGATGGCTGACGTCCACGAACACACCGCAGCATTCCGTTCAGGATATTATGGTCTTCTGAAAATAAGATAAATTCGAGTAAATATTGAAGTAGATACAACCCAAAAAAATATTTAAACAAAAGTCTTTTTTGAAATGTATTAAACTTTTCAATAAATTACCACAAACTGTTGTAGAATTGCCCATTCATAAATTTAAAGCACATATGAAAAGCACTTTAATGAAAAAGGGCTACTATAAAGTTGAAACTACCTAGCTCGCTTCAATACTTATGACTATAATTTGTATCTTTTAAAGACTGTAAACCCTTGAAAAGAAGGCTGACAATAGTGACTGAGTTTCTTGCGCTGCTTCTTCTCAGCACTGGCCCATTTATTGTCCCGTAGCAGCGATAGGGTTAATATTGGGACGTGTAAAAGTGCTTTTTAAAACCCTATTTGCAAAAATTAATGAGTTTTTATGTGACAGGAGTACAGGACCTTACTGACCTCGTCTTTTGCTGGGAGGCCGTATAAAGAGGTTTCGTCCTCAAGTGATATTTTCTTGTAAAAATATAATTTATTTACACACACACACATTTACTATTTTCACAGGCTAACCATGAAATGCTGGCTAATAATGAAATCGCTCTTGAAGAATATAATAATGCTAAATCCAGTTGCTTTACATTAATAAATTATTAAGTTAAAATGGCTCCGCCCTGTGCCACAGAATAAGTAATAGTACAGGTACAGAAGGATTACTCCGCAAGACGATTTAAATAAATGCGAGTCTTGCTACGACGCGATACAGTGGAATTCAGCTCGCACAGCACTACGTACCTACAATTTTATTCACCTACAAGTTTTGTCTCTTTCTATCGCGTGCATCTGAACTCTTCTTACGCTGTTAGGGTTGCTGTCTAGTAGTGTCTAGTAAAAAAATAATTAATCTACTTATTTGTAATGAGGTACGTATGTAGGTAAGTACGCATTCATTATGGAAAACCTTGGGAGAGGCCTTTGTCCAGCCATGGACGTCATTTTTGGCTGAAACGAACGAACGCATTCTGAGCAGTTAGTCATGGTAGGTTAGGTTCCTATACTATCCTAAGAATTATTGATTACCTACATGGCCAACATACCTTTCAGCATCTTTGGGAAGCGAAAAAAAAGATAAATCCGGTAGATTTCTTTTCGAATTTAAACACCCGAACGCCGCACAATAATATTTCTTTCTCTTTATGTCCATTTTTAAATAATACTTCGATCATAGAATTAGGTACTACAACGCACGCCAGCGTCCTGACGGGCGCGCGCGTGACACTCGACTGATATAATACCCGCCGGCGGGGCGCTTCGCTGTAGGTAATTATCGGATGTACCGCGCGGAGTGAGCCAGGCCTGCCTGTGCGGAGGCGGAGTAGCTTTGATGAGTCCGGCCGAGGCTGCGCGCGCACCCAGCGCTAGTTGTGGCGCTAGTGATGTATCGCGGCGTAACATCCAATAATGTCAATCATTTACAATAAATTCAAATAATAACACCGCGTTACAAATGAAAAAAAAAGTTAGTTAAAGTTAAAGTTAAAAAGTACCCGCTTTGAAATGTCGTGTTTTCTTATCAAGTCCCATCGTTTAGTAAGAATACATGGATATTTTCTTACCATCACGTCACATTTTTTTCCATGAAGATGTGCCAAATTATGCTAAAAACTGAAAGAATCAAACATAAAAAGAAATCTAATAAAATATACCAGATTTTTATACATCAATCGAGTTTATTTTTTATTATTTAGGTATACAAATATAAGAAAAATCAATTCATACAATTTAAACCCAAAATTCCTTTAAATTTTAACGTTGTTTTTTGTGTTTTGAAAGATCTTCTCGTTTTAGACGACAACTTAGATTCTGTTTTACTTGAGTTGTATTTGCAGCACTGCATTTCAAGCTTAAATCCATTTAATATCTAAGCCCATAATTTATCGTGTTGGTGTTGCGTTGTGGTTGCTAAAACATCTCCATTTGCATTTTGAGCAATTACAACTTTTTCCTTAAATTATGATTTTTTCATAACTGAGCTTCTTTATTCAAATGTTTTATTTTTCTTCAATCTTGATATCGGTCTTGAGCTTGAGTAAGCCTTTCAAGTAATACTGCATTTACCACATTATTTGAGTCACTTGTATTTTGTCCAGAAGTAGTTAATAATAACTATTTTGCCACTACACTACTTCCAGGCAAGTAAGCACTTTTACCTGCTCATCATCATGGTATTTTCTTTTGTTTCCAACATCATTCTGTGGGTCCTGTACCTACGGATCTATCGTAAAGTATTTGTTTGAGAACAAAGGACCGATAAAAAACCTGTGCCTAACTTTTGAATTTGTTAACAAAGGTTTGTTATTGTTAATAACATTCTGAGAGATTAAGAAAGGTTCTATCATTGTTCAACAAACAATAGCTGCAAATCTTTTCGTTCCAAATAAAATTACCACGCCCCTGTCGAAAATACCACGCGGTGATTCAAAATGTTTATTTCAATTTCATTCTTGATTGCTATTCCACACGTTTATGGATGTTCTAAGATAATAGATTATAGGTACTCCTTTGCAGTATGCATTACTAATTATTTTAGAAATGTGTAAAATACTTTTTAAAGTATGCCTGTGCTGCCACACCTAAATGTATCTTCTCAAGTGGCAAATAGAATCTTGGATTGACATACTCTATTTTGTAGGCATTAGTAGTCTTTAAATTGAAATCGATATAATTACTGGCTATTGTTTTAATTAATTTGTGTACTTCTGTCTAGTCTATTAAAGTCATTAAACAGATTTAGTACGTAAGACTTAATATTCGAGTTATTTTTTTGTAAATGTATTATTTAGACTTATACTATGTCAGTTATTTTGCTTGGATCCTCGAATATTTCCAACTTGAACCTTAGTCCAGTCATTACGTACAAGAAAATGAATTTGCGCTTCTAATTTTTTAATATGTTGTAGGGGATACCTAGAAAAGCTTAACTTGAGATTGTCGACCAAGCTTTCCTAGGAGCTTTCGCCGCCATGTTGAAAAAAGGGGTAAAATTTGTTTTTCGGCAATAACTCGGCTATCCGATGAGACTCGAAAATTTTTGTAGGACACTTTTTGTAGCTTTCTTTGTGCTCTACAATAACGCCCGAACCATTTTTAGCGTATCATGCATCGTTATCGAGATATCGATCGATAAAGTCAAAAATTTTGGACACAATTTTTGTTTTTTGCTTTTTTTTTTCTTTGGGTCTTAATAAATATGAAAAATTGTGGAATTCAAACTTGTAGACCATATTCAGACCTACAATTTCCTTCTTGGATTTTTTTATGTTGGACAAAAATTACGATCTCCAGCGCGCCGCAAAGTCGGTGAATCCACGCTATTCTTTTATTTGCCTTTTTTTCGGACGAAATGACTGGACTACCTGGACATACCAAATTTCGGCATCTTCCGCCCAAAACGGAGGTAAACGGACTGCAACTCGATCAACCGATGCGCGTCGTGCCGCTTCCGAACATTCCAAAAACTCCTCGGCGTTGCCGGGCGCCGCGGCAGCGTACCTACTCTGTATGACGTGGTTTAGACATGATTATCCAAAGACTTACTCTCACTGCACTATGGGACGTTTTGCCAATATTTTGGCCAAGGGACTAGCAATTTATTTCTTCGAGAGTTTATAAACGTGAATAGGGGTTTTCGGGGTCACAGATTCCAAATATGGCATCTAAAATTGAAAGGGGGTCCCGTAAGTAAGGGTTCTCCACTTTTTGGGGTTCCGTAGTGAAAATAGTCAAGTATGCTAGTAATAAAATATTAATGTTACGTAGTTATAATAAATCTAGAAGCTTTAATTAGGTTTTTAATCAATATTTGTGTCTAAAAAAGCTATGTTGTAATGTCAATATTGTCTAATCTGATTGGAAAAATGTCTATGTCGTTATTCATTTCATTTTCATCTTCAGTGTCACTGTTTATTCTGGTCATTTAAAGCATTGTCATAATCTAAGTCACCAGTACAGGGACACGAACTTGAGCCTACTGGCACTCTATCAGCTTCCAGATCAATATCTGAAAGGGTGACCTGATGGCCGGTTCTACTCAAGTCGTGGGAGCTACCCGCTCCAGCGTCCAAGTCGTCGTTAAGATTTCGTTCCGAATTATCCTCCATCATCCTCCTCAGTGCTGCCTGTTCATCCTGAATTTCATTGAGTAAGGGTTTACTCACAGCACCGGGGCTCTTCCTTAACCTCCATTTAGGAATCATCACAGTAGGCTGTAAAGCCCTTTACCAGAGTATTCGATTTCTTCAAATTACCGAGAACCGAAACCTTATTACAGCCCTTGTTTTAACTGAGCGTTAAATTTTATGAAATTTAATAAAATCGAAGACAGGACTGCGTGGACATAGAGAGAATTGACAGCTCGTTAGGTTGGTAGTGATGTGCGTGTGCCGTAGTCGTGATGTAAGAAGCCGCCACACCAGACATGGTTCCATGGTTCTATTGATACATGCTTCTAATGATAGCCACCTTGTTGTTGCCGGGCTTTATTAATATCTTATGAATGTTGACAAAATCCTGGAACTCTTTTAATTTGTTTTGCCTTCTTAGTGCTTCGGTTAAAATGAGCTCCAATCTTAGAAAATCTTCTACAGATCTTGGCAGCTTAAGGCACGCTTTGGATGCCACAAGATGAAACTTATGGCAGCTACACTTGATGCATGCAATGTGCGGTACTTTTAGTTTCAAGTAACTAAACACAGAGTGGTGTTCGCCTACCATGCTATTAGTTGTGTCGGATGCAAATGAATAAATAAATAAAGGAATTTGCCGGTCTTGAAGCCAAGTTAATAAACTACCACAAGCCTTTCCAGATTTGACTTCATATTATGTCGAGAAACTGTGTGCGAACACAGTCTACTTCGTCATAATATGTATCTGTGAGTGTTTTTCGACACTGATGTCAGTTGTCTCGTCCATTATAATGCTGAACGGAGTTTTCTTTAACTTATCACCGCCTTCCCTTTCATAGTTATTTTAAACACTGTCCTCTCCATAGGTTGTCTGGAAGAGATCGCTTCATAGCGATAAGACCCCCTAAATTGTTTATTTTCCACACATTTACACTATCATTACAGATAATACCTATTACAGGTAACTTATAATGCCTTCCTAAAAGAGGTGCCACAAGCGTTGGGGCTGCGTTGCGATAACGCGATCCGTCATTTCAACGCATCGTGTGGCATATCGTTCAGTTTTTTAAGTAGAACGACGGATTGTCACCGCTCATCGACGCACAGCTAACGCACCGTACTGACAACATTATAAAATACTTAAATGGGCCATTTGACAACATGTCAGATTTTCAGGTTTCCCCGCAACATAAGCAATAAGTCAAACTTAATTTTTGAATGTTATTTCATGTCCTTTGTTCACAATGTCTTCAGAAATGGTATTTTACACAAAGTATGGAATCGAATCGACGTTTCCATGCTCTGTGGTATTTTACCAAAAGGGATGTTGTAAACAATACCCAGATGGTCAAGTAATTCCAAGTAGGGATGCCTGATGTTCATCGATGTTGAAAACAAAAAATATCGATGTTACTATAATACGAAATATCGAAACATCGCTGTTAACGGAATCGATTATCAACGTCAAGTTTATATTATCAAGAAAGAAATAATAAAATGACTTTTCCTTCAGTCAGTTAATACAAAAATTTGTTTCTTAATAAATTCAAAACAATTTCACAAAATTTTTCGCTTGTTCCCTATGAGTCACACCCAAACGAGTAACCCTGTTATCTACTCGTTGAGAAAGAATCATATCGAGAGTTTCTTTTTAATTTATCAGGACCTAGAGCTTTTATTATAAAGAATCACATAAAAATCTAAATAAGAAATCTAAAGTTTACAGTAAGGATACAGGTAGGGCATGGAATACCGGAATAAGTTTTATACCGGTATTGATATTTGATACCGGTATTGATATTTCAATTACCGGTATACCGAAATTTCGGTATTTTTTTGGTATTTCTTGAGATACTGCTATTTACTGTTTCAATGTTTCCAAGAACGATTAGTAAGTCTCGTTTGCGAAAAGTTATTAATAGGCCAGTAGAATAAGACGTGAAAATTAATCAAATCGGGAATAATTCCTAAAGGTTTTGTTTTAATAGCTTCATTTGTTGCTCATTAAGACTATCCTAAGACTTCGACTTCGACGAAGGTGTGGTGGGGCCCCCCGAAAGGGGCATTTTTCCGGTTTTATGGTTATACCGTATAAATAAAGGACTTGCAGTATAGAAAATTGATCTTCATGGTAGGTGAAGGGCATTTAATCCTGCATTGAATAAGACGAAATTCATATATTTTAGACAAACCGTTTTCGTGCTTATCTTCGACAAAGTAAAAAATATGCGTATAATTAATGACCCTCTCTAAGTTCAATGGCTCGTCACTAGAGATTGCAAATATTCGATAGTTTTCCATTTCGAATATTCGAATATTTTTTCAGTGATATTCGAATATTATTCGAATATTCGAATATTTTCAAAAAAATGAAAAAGCACTTAAAATATCAATGTTTTTATTGCTTTAGGAACGAATATTTTAACTATTTAACAATATAGTTTTTAAAACAGTTATAAAATTCTCATCATCATCATCATTTCAGCCATAGGACGTCCACTGCTGAACATAGGCCTCTCTCAATGACTTTCACAATGACCGGTTGGCAGCGGCCTGTATCCAGAGCCTTAAATTCCCGCTACCTATATGTGGTCCTCAGTCCACCTTGTGGGTGAACGTCTCACGCTGCGCTTTGTAGTACGTGGCCTCCACTCCAGAACCTTGCTGCCCCATCGGCCATCAGTTCTGCGTACTATGTGATCTGCCCATTGCCACTTCAACTTGCTAATCCGTTGGGCTATGTCAGCGGCTTTAGTTCGTTTAAGAAAGAAGAAAGAAAGAAATCTTTAGGATCTCCTCATTTCTGATTCGATGTCGTAAAGAAACACCGAGCATAGCCCTCCCCATAGCACGCTGTGCAACTTTGAGCTTATTTATAAGGCCTATTCTATTGTCGGCTGCCCAGTCGAGTTGGATTCGACGATTTACCTTTTTCTCGAAATTTGATCTACCTAGCCGAATCGTTTTTCAGAGGTAGACATACTTGTCAACTGTCTCGAGGATCGAGCTCTAACCGAAACATGGACGTTGGACATAAGCTTTGTTTTTTCCATGTTCATCCGAAGGCCTCCTACCTGTTGGGCGACTCGATTAAGGTCTTCGAGCATTGTGCCGAGGTCTTCAAGCGATTCTTCCATGACCACAATATCGTCAGCAAACCGCAGCTGAGTGATGTATTTGCCATTGATAGGTATTTATGCCGAACTAGCTTTCCGCCCGCGGCTTCGCCCGCGTGGAATTTTGTCTGTCACAGAAAAACTTTATCGCGCGCGTCCCTGTTTCAAAAACCGGGATAAAAACTATCCTATGTTCTTTCCCGGGACTCAAACTATCTCTATGCCAAATTTCTCGCCGGAGAGACTGCAGCACTGCCTAAGTCTCGATCGAATCAAAGGCCTTCTCATAGTCCAAGAAGAGCACCACCACGCTTTTATCCCATGCCTCTGGCGTTGTTCCCTGAAGTAAGACGGAGTTAAAGAGTATCTGAACGAGTTTCCATGTTCCACCTGCGTTCAGAAGCTCCGAGGTTATTCCGTCATCACCTGGTGCCTTGTTGTTCTTTAGCTGTTTGAGAGCCTTCCTAATCTCGTATAGGCTGATATACGGGATGTCTTTGGTATAGTGTCGCGTTAACCTAGCTCTTGCGTCTATTGCTGAGCTATTAACAGGTTTGGAGGTAATTCGCTGTCCATAAATCTTTTCGATGTCACCCAGTACCTCGGCTTTTGTTTGACGTTATCGTCCGCCATCTTCAGCATCGTCAGCTAACTTTGCTCAATAGAGTCGTCTCTTTCAAATTATTTGGAATCTTGGTTTCGCTCTATCGCCTCTTTTATACTATTTGTATCAAAGTTGCGAATAATAAAAATATGATTGAAAAAACAAAAAACACAACTACGTAAAAATGAACAGAAAAGATAGAAACAAGACAACTTAGTGTTCACAAATGCAGTCGGAAGCATCAATGACTAGTTCTTTTAGTTGGTGGGTGATATGTATCTGATGCCTCCGACTGCATTTGCAAACACTAAGTCGTCTTCTTTCTATATTTTCTATTTATTTTTGTAATATTCGAATATTCGAATACATGTAAATTTACTATTCGAATACTAATTTGAAATTAAAATTCGAATATTCGAATATTCGAATATTCGATTGCAATCCCTACTCGTCACCCTCTGGCTCCCAAGCCTTGAAAAGGGCCACCTTAACTAGCGTATTCCTGTCAAGCCTCGCGAGTCGGATTCACCTATCCTTATTCATCCCAGCCGTTCCTTTACTACGGTTGCTACGCCTCTTCCTTGCTCTCTCTTGAACGACTTTCGTGTTATCTACTGTGGCTGCCCCTCTTCCTTGCACCCTCCTGTACGACTGCGTTGCCTATTCTTATGCCTGGTCCAAGGTTCGACTCCAATAAATCAACAACAACAGTTTCATATTAAAACGCTGAAGAGTTTGTTTGTTTGAATGCACTAATCTCAGGAACTACTAGTTTGATTTAAATAATTATTTTTGTGTGGGATAGCTCGTAAATTGAGGAAGGCTATAGGATATTATACGATCACGCTCCGTCTAATAGGGGCGAAGCAGTAAAGAAAAATGTTGCAAGCACGAGAAATAGTATTCAAACTATTTTCACGCGTACAAAGTTGATTTCGTGGCGTCGAACCTTGGACCAGGTATACGGCTAGGCAACGCAGTCGTGCAGTAGGGTGCAAGGAAGAGGAGCAGCCATAGTAGATAACACAGAGTCGTTCAAGAGAGTGCTGGGAAGAGTTTCAGCAACCATAGTTAAGGATCGGCTGGGAACAAGGATAGGCAAATCCAACTCGTGTGGCTTGACAGGGATACGCTGGTTAAGACGGCCCTTTTCAAGATTTGGGAGCCGTGTGGTGACGAGCCATTGGACGTAGAGAGGGTCATTAATTAATACGTATATTTTCGTGCTTATTAAGATGCTCGTGCTCGCTTCAATGATATCAGCAGAACTGACTTGACTCAATCGATTATTGGAATCGATATGATGATTCGAATCATTATCATCTGAATCAATATTAAAAATAAGTATAAAAATAAAAAGAGATGGTGTAAAACCTATCAATGACTTTCCATTAGTTGAAAAACTGCCGATATTGCAAAATTAGATCACTTTTTTCGAAAAACCGAAATACCGGTATTTTCCCCTTAAATACCGGTATCAAAATACCGAAAATTTTGACCGGTATACCGGTATTTCGGTATACCGGTATCCATGCCCTAGATACAGGTTAACGAGTAGGGGTGTGATTGGGTGGGAACAAGCGGTATTTTTTTATTTTGTTGTTCATTAATTATCGATGTTATTTAACGATATTCGGTTCGTGATAAATATCGAATATCGATGTTGTGCTTTCGATTATGATGATCGATGTCTACGTTGATGTTTTCCTAACATCGTTCATCCCTAATTCCAAGGGACTGGAAAGTCCCCATCCCATTAGGCGGGTAGCCATTTTTTTTGTCCAAAACGTGAGGGGCGCGGCCCCTCACGTTTTGGACAAAAAAAATGGCTACCTGCCCAGCGGGGAAATGGCATAAATACGGGCGAACGGTCGGATAGAGGTCAGTCGCGCTCTTGCTCTTGGAGAAGCAAAACCTAAAATGTAGGCAGTTTGTGCAGTGTGTTTAAAATGTTCATCATGAAGAACCAAAATGGTTTGTGCAGTGTTTTTAAAATTTCATCATGGAGAGCAGAACAACGGCCTGCCATTTCCCAGTCATCACTTCGGTGAGTACATACTTATTTTCTATGTTATTTATTTCGTTTTAAAATTATTTCGAATGCGTGTTCAATATTATGTAGAGAAAAATAGAGTTTTTGTAACTTCAATTTCATTGGTTATGGTTAGCCTTCAACTTTATTTATATGATTATACTTAAATTCAGACCGAGAGATCTCCAGTTTTAAAAATCATAATCATTAATTTTTGCATGTTGTGAATTATCTCGAAGCGCTAATGAGGGCTATCGTTTTTATACTTAACAGTTGGCACCCCTGGCGATTGACAGGACCTTACTCTACAGTGGCGCCATCTTGATGAGTGCAAATGCGATAGTCCTCCTACCACTTTAGCGCTCACAAGTTGGCGCCACTGTCTTCGTTACTAGCAAGTGACAGGACCTTACTCTACAGTGGCGCTAACTGGTGAGCGCTAAAACGATAGCCCTCATTGGGCCCAAAAGATAAGGAGACAACTCATTTTTATTTTGACGTTCATAAGTGCCAAAATACTGGTTTAAATGGAATAAAATATTTTTAATTTTGATTGCTTGGTTTTTTACGCCCGTATTCACAAACATTACTATGAGGTCTCACAGTGCGCGTGGACGCACAGGGTGACAAACGAACCAATCACAGAGCTTTATTCAACGCTGTGCGTTCGATTTGCTGCTTCACTTAAGCAAGCATCGTTTGTGAATACGAGTGTTAGTACTAGGTATGAAATCGAATATTCTATGTATAAACCTCAATTTTGTAGTTTTATTTTTATTTTATTTAATAAGTACACATACAGGTTACAGTCATTTACATATCAAAATACATAAACAAAATGAACACTGTTAGTTTCGTTATTACCGGTAAGAATTGAATTTCAAAATGGCGACGAAGTCACTTAATAGAGCTCTTAAGTCAGTATTTAAAATAAAGACCATAATAATCCGTGTTATTTATTTGACTGCGATTCTTAATGGAGCATTGACGATTTGTAAGTACTAATTTTATTAGTCTATACAAATAAAGATGATTTTGATTTTTATACCTTTAGCGATATTTTAAGGTCAAGTAATATGCCTTGGGGGGTCTTACCCCCACTTCTCTCGGAATGTCATCTATTTATTTTAAGTTAGTGTTTTGTTTATAAAAAATATTTTGCATTATGTACTCCATGTACAGTCGCGGAATGAAAAGGTTCGTCACCTTAGTGTCGGTTTTCGTTTGCACTAGGTACTGTAAGAGTCAAACCTGCCAACATAACAGTGCAAGAAACAGTGCTGCTAACATTTAAATAAATATGACGTTTGCTAACGAATAAGGTTTTGCTTGTTTATTTTTCTATCCCATCAGTGCAATGCAATGATGACATTTACCAATTGACAAAAGTTTTTTTTTTATTTAATAGAAATAATAATAGCAGGTTGAACCAACAAGAAGGTTTTAGTTTATCAATCTTAATAATCTTCTTTACAAGATAAATCGTCAAACAACTTTGATCTGAATAATTTTGAACTTTACTGACGAACAGTTAAAGATTATTACTCTAACTCGAGATTATTCTGTAACATAGTTTCAAAAGGTAATAATGTGCTCGCGATTCGTTGAAGGAATCAATTTGAAAACTGACGAACCTTTTCATTCCGTGACTGTACATACAAAAACTACTCCTAAAAAGTATTGGTTCTAATTCTATAAAACAAAAACATTTTTGTTCTCCAAAATTCCAAATATGTACATATTTGCTGTGCGAAATGTCAATGTGTGGATTATAATAGGTGTATGTATATCAATCAAATCAAATATCAATTTCCTTTTTCTCTTCTTTCCAGATAACTCACGTATGGATTTAGAAACACTGGCATAACGATGTGTGTGTGAGGTCCAAGACGAATTATTGGAAATGCATAAAAACGTGCTCGGTTCTCGAGATTGATTTAATTCTCGGGGGAGCCTGTAACCCCAAGAGAACGCGTCCCCAGGTGGCGGATAGGGGAACGCTCGCCGTCCCCGGACGGAGGGCAGGAGGGAAATAAAATACCTCCCGTGGACCAACAGGCAACAGCCAGAGCTCGAGAACTGCATGGCACAGGTGATGAGAGATGATGATGCTATTGGATCAATGAGTGATATGTGGACCCGAAGAAATCACTTGTTTTGAAACCTCGCACACGTTTAATCAATTGAAATTGCACAAGACAATGGTCACGAAGTTGTGAAGAAATCAAGCTGCCGAGACAATCGTCAGAACTATGAAGAAACCAGGGACTTATATGGATCCTGAGTATAAAGAAGGGACATCAAGGAACGAGCTATTGAACCTTTCCTGCACGTGATGTGTTTAGAGAACTGCATGGCACAGGTGACGAGAGATATGCTGGTTCCCTTGGGATGACCACGAGCCACTCATTGGTGTGGCCCCAAAAGATTTGTTTTGAAACCCCACACATTGTCATGTAAGTTGAATCAATTGCAATTGGAAAAAACTGTGATGACGAAGAAACGAAGAACAGTGTGTCAATGACGCCGGATCGACATGAAGGTACCTTTATTACATTCGGATATCATACTCCGGGACGGTCGTCGAGTCATCAGAACCATGAAGAAACCAGGGACTTGTGTGAATCCTGAGTGCAAGGGAGGGACATCTAAGGACTTCTGGCAAGCGAATCCACAATCAACAAACATCAGGTGATCATCAGTGAAGATCGGAGAAAAGAAACTTTACAATGTAAGTTTTATTTTAAGGTTAAATGCGCTTTCACACTATAATGTTAGAAGCGCGACAGCAGCGTTTTTATAATTTATCCGCTGTCACATAGTATGAAATTTTCGGCAAAATCGCCTAAAAGTGAAAGCGCTCTAAGAGCTCCTTCTCACCACACAGTTGAGTTATTCTTCTTTTATCTATCATTTAGTTTTTGTGCTTGTGATTGTTAGATGCAACACGACACATTTCTTGTCAGTCTTATTCATGTCGTATGACAAAGCTGTATCTTTCGTGAATGCTCAAATGTGAGGTGAGACTCATATCGTGCATATAATAGTGAGGTCTGTAAACACCAATTTGAGAATGCTAAATGCTGGACGGATAAAGCCTGGTCCGTGAGCACGTAGAATCCCGTCCAATGACCCCAAGATACCCATCCTTATCGCTCGCGCGTAATTATATTGCTGTCGCGACTGTGCGACGCGCGCCCGCAGTGAGTGTGCGAGCGCGACAGCAACATAGTTACGTGCGAGCGACAAGGATGGGCAGCTTGGGGTCATTGGACGGGATTCTACGTGCTCACGGACCAGGCTTTAGTTGAACAGTTTTATTATTTATTTACTACTAGTGGATGGTAGGGTTTTAGCGTCCAAAACTCGAACGGGTAGGTACTTGTGAGAATACTCAAAAGCGTGCTTCAGGATTTTGTTGTAAATGTAAAGTAGCCCATTTTTATACGAATAGAGACTTAGGCCGTCTGTTTCTTACGTTATTAATATAAAATCCGTGTTTAATCAAAGCACTCTACCTACACTAATAGAGAGGCATTGTTCAGAGGGCCTCGCATGGCTGCAATGGACGGGATAACTGGCGGTTTGTCGAGAAAAAGAGTCACTTGATAACATCTGTGAGAATACCCAAACGCGTGCTTCTTAATTTGAAGATAGATACAAGGGATTATCTTATGAGATGTCTACTACACGTGGGACTATCGGCGGAGGCCTTCGTACACAACCTGTCAACTCACAAACTACTTGCAGAGCGAAGAGGTCTGGTATAAAGAGTCCTATGCAGCCAGCACCCGAACAAGAAGAGACAGCGCGAAAGTGTCCATTTGATTCCAATGTCGTATGTCAGCCAGCCGTATGAAGAGAACCCGTCTCTAATACTAAGCACAATTCAACTCATTTACACCGTAGCTACGGGGAAAATAGTGAGGCCTAAACAAGCGACCGATACGACCGACGATTTTGAGTGAAGAAATGCCATAAGTCCCTATTTTAATAACGTTTTCGTCATTATGGGAAAAATCTCCCATAAAGCGGCTGGAGAGCTATGTCGGGCGGTGTTCTCAGCGACATTGCTCAGCGGGAATGTGATTAATTTATTTTTTACATATTTCTTCTCTCACTACCTAGAGAGAGAACTCTTGGGCTACCGTAGACTTACTCAACGCACTCACACCTCAGGCCTCTAAATTTCCGACGCCTCTTCGCTCGACACCTGGTCAAGAACGTCAAAATACCAAAGCGCGTACTGCAGGACTTCGTGGTGAACATTGCAGAGGACAAAATGGACGCCCTGCTGATAGTGAAGTTTTCAAAGCAGTTCGTCGATAATCTAGTCACCATCAACGCTATGTTCCTCTATCATGACACAGCTTTGATATTAGAGATCGAGCTAAAGATATCAATAGGGCCGTATTTTAGTATACTATAAATATAGTTGCTCGGCAGTGACCTGTCACCGCCTGTGGTCTACGTCACTACATACCTAAAGCAGTACGCGAGTGATTTTTGCAATAACAGGGAGGTAGGTTACTGCTCTGTTATTAAGAATAAAGGTAAAACAGGAGGAGTCTTGACATATAGGGAAATTGCTGAATGCCATGGGACGGAATACAAAAGTTCTTGATATTGAGCGAGAAGGTTCCTCGCGGATGAGGTCAACGGCCTGCTGATAGTGAAATTTTCGTCTAAGCAGTTCGTCCATAATCAACGCTCTGTTCCTCTCATGACACAGCTTTGATATTAGAGATCGATCTAAAGATATTAATAGGGCCGTCTTATTTTAGTAGAATCTTGATAACTCGAATGTCAAGGGAAACCAAAAAAAATTCGAGATAGCAAGTTTTCGACTTAACAAGAATTTCGAGATATGAAGAGTTAACTCATCAAATTTCGACATAAAAAGGCACAATTTCATAGAACATTTATTACGACAAATTACAGTAGGTAACATAAATTGAGAGTCCAGTACATAATTATAATGAATGAACTTACACTTTATGTTTTAAATAATTGATAAAAAATCTGTTATCTTCGTTTGATTCAAGCCATTTACAGATTTTTTATCAATTATTTTTTCTAGTTCATATAGTGAACCGAATATATGATCCTCGATATCATTACATCTTTCAATGTAAGTTCGTAGTGTATCAATTGCTGCTCTTGCTTCTTTATTTGACACCGATGGTTTTAAATCTGCTGGATCAGTTTGATCATCGTCATTTTGATTATCGTTATCGGCGTCTCCATTCTGATTAACGAAGTCAATGATTTCAGCATCAGTTAATGTACCAGTAGTAGCTAGCCCTTCATCGCATTCCACATAATCTTCAAATTGACCTTCTATGTTCTGAAGTCTATTCCAGTCAACTTCTAAGCTCTGGCTCAAGAGGTTCTTCCGAAGGTTCTTCTTGTGTCATCGAAAATCCATAACTTCTGAAACAGTTCGATATTGTTGTCGCAGACACACTTCTCCAAGCTTTGTCTGCCATCCTTATTGCATCCAATACGTTAATACGAGAAGGTGAAGCGGAGTGTTGTTCCATGTCAATTATCAGTTTTCAGACAACTTCCTTTCGGTAAAAAGATTTAAAGTTCTTTATTATCCCTTGATCTATATTGACGTTCATAAGTGCCACTTGTGGTCTAAACTGAATAAATATTTTTGATTTTGATTTTGATTTTGATTTTCTAAAGGCTGTAACTTAGATGTTGTGTTGGGTGGAAGAAATTTAACTTTTATTGCTTTCAATGGCGGGATTATGTTGTGAGCAGTACAGTTGTCAATGAAAAGCAATATTTTTCGTTTCTCTTTCGTCATTTTCTTATCGACTTTAATGAGCCATCCTTTAAATATTTCGGCTGTCATCCAAGCTTTCTTGTTTGCATCATACTCCAATGGAAGAGTTTGAAGACCAGAAAAACAACGAGGCTTTTTAGCCTTTCCTATAACCCACGGTTTAAGTTTTTCAGTGCCTGTCATATTTGTTGCTAGCAATATTGTTAATCGCTCTTTACTGTGCTTCCCACCATGGCATTTCTCGTTTTTAAAAATTAACGTTTTATCAGGTAAACACTTGAAAAAAAAGGCCAGTCTCAACGGCATTAAATACGTCTTTTGGTTCATAATCTTTCAATAAACTCTGCAACTCAATTTGCCACTCATCACATATCTCATTATTGACACTTGCACTTTCGCCGCAAACTTTTTTAAACACAAGTTCGTGACGCTTTTTAAAATTCATCAACCAGACATTGCTGGCGCGAAAAGAATTGTGTCCCAATGATTTTGAAAATTCTTCGGCCTTTTCGCGTAATAAAGGCCCAGATACACTTATGTTTTTATCACGACACTGTTTAAACCAGGTGATTAAGCATTCCTCTATGTCGGGAAACTCGGCTAGACGTCGTCTTTTGCTTGATAAATTGCTGGTTGATTCGTATCTTAGCAATATGTCGGCTTCATTCTTAATGATTGTAGATAAAGTGCTTGCTGGTAGTCCATACTGAGCTGCCACGTCTTTTTTCTTCATGCCACTTTTAACCGCATTGATAACGGCAATCTTTTCACGTAAAGTTAGGTCGTTAGTTTTCTTTTAGTACTCATGTTGTTGCTTGTTAACAGCCAAACAAATACTGACTGAGCCAAGTAACCAAAAGTGACCAAAAATTAAGAAACATAACATCTGTGTTTCTTAGACATTAGAAAGTTTATTGAATGTATTCATTCCTTGCACGTGTGCAAAACAAAAACAATAGATAAGAGGCCCCGAGCCCCGAACATTCCTTTTTGATTATATTTTATTATTTTGAACAAGGCAAAATTTTTATTTTGATATTTTTTTTAGGAATAATGTATTTTTTTCATCCAAGTTGGAGCAGCTGGTTTTGTAATTTTGATAACAATTTAGAGAAGCATTATTCAGGGTTACATAACAACAAAAAAATTTGGAAAAAGTGAAGAGTTGTGGCAACACGAGTAAAAGGACCGTCACCTGGAGTAGAATTTTTAGATTTTTTTTAAATGCCTATTATTTTGAAAATATGCCACATAGATTTTTTTTTATATTTTTCTGATAACCAGCACAACTTGCCTCAACACCCAGTTTCGGCTTGACGTTACATTACGGGACACCCTGTATACGATTGGAACCATTAGCATAGCATAAATGGTTGCCTATAGTTGTTAATAAATTATTAGCCAAGGATGGGAATAACAAAAAATAGTAATGTAGTAATGAGACAAAGGAATCCCGGCGGTTGGCCGCCGCCCGCCGGCCTGGCGCCAGGCCAGCGGCCCTGCTGACGCCTCTGTCGGCCGCCACCACGCCGCCTCTCTAAACTTCTCTGACGCTGTATACACTCACTGCATACGAAGGAACAACTTCATCCATATGTTATGGGGCAGTTCCCTATCCGTATTTCTGTTTATTTATTTTCCGTGTAATTATTGTTCTAAACAATCTACTTTCGGACCAGGAATAACTCTTGTTCTACATATAGAGTTGAGTAGAGAATGTAGAGTAGAGATATGTAGAACAAGAGTTATTCCTGGTCCGAAAGTAGATTGTTTAGAACAATAATTGCACGGAAAATAAATAAACAGAAATACGGATAGGGAACTGCCCTATAACATATGGATGAAGTTGTTCCTTCGTATGCAGTGAGTGTATAGAGCGTCAGAGAAGTTTAGAGAGGCGGCGTGGTGGCGGCCGACAGAGGCGTCAGCAGGGCCGCTGGCCTGGCGCCAGGCCGGCGGGCGGCGGCCAACCGCCGGGATTCCTTTGTCTCATTACTACATTACTATTTTTTGTTATTCCCATCCTTGGCTAATAATTTATTAACAACTATAAGCAACCATTTATGCTATGCTAATGGTTCCAATCGTATATACTGTTTATTTTTTTATCTATACTTATAATAAATCTGTAGAGAGGTCAATTCTGTACATGAAATATGTTTTCAAAATAACTATCAGGGCCAAAAATGCAATCAGTAAAAGAGACATGCGATATTTGGTTTTACAAAGATAATACGATAGAGAATAATACAAAGTAATAAAAATCACCTATTATAGGGGCATTTTTTTGAGAAATTTATCAAATAACCAAAAAAATATTTTTCAAAAAGTATCATTTTTTATTATTTGTTGGCATTTTCTGGGTATTTTATGTATTTTTTTAGTATCGCCTGTTATTTAGCATTATTACTGTTTTTATTTTATCAGGATATACCTCTTAGTTTAAAAGTTATTACGTTTTCTTTACGAGAAGTAATTGGAAGAAAAAAAATTCTATAAAAAATAAAAAAAAATCTCAAAATTTTTTTGACCTCTTTTTTTGTCGATAAAAATAGGTTTAGTTTCACATATTTTCATATGTACACTTTAACGTGACTCACACTGTATAAACAATATTAAACAATATACAACTTATATTTAATATAAGCAGTGGCTCAATCGAAGTCAGATGCTAACCGATTCGTTTCGATGGCAGTAAAATAAAAAAGGAATCGGTGAGTGGGGATATCCTCATTCGTTAACACTGGTTTGTGACTACGTCACGATGATGTCACATTTACACGCCAATAGAAATAATTCACCTTCGCAATGCGTCAAGTCTTGGACGAAATATTTGTTTCTTTTTGCATGAGTATTTTGGGACAGTGGGATATTTTAGTAAACATGTCATTGTTTCTCCTTTTCAGATAATAACGACGCGGGTACGATGCCGCTCACTCAAGAAAAACGTTTGGACTCCAAATTTTCCAACAACAATGACCAAAGCTATCTTCACAAGAAGTTCAAAAAAATGGCATCGTCCATTTCTGTTTCCCGCCAACTCGAACAAGGGCGGTGAAAATGCACACAAAGAATCAAGTGTAGTACAATCTACATGTAACACTTTATTTTCCAATGGAAGTATCTCAGCAGGCCACCCAGAAATAGAGAAAATTAAATTGAAATCAGACAAGCAAAGCATTGATATTTAGGATGCAGAGAAAAATGTACAAACTAATTTTAACGACGAGAACAGTAGAATAATAATATTCAAGTATCTGGTCAGACCAGTTATACTGATGAATTTTCTAATAAGACTGAAAACCTTGAAAATGATTTTATCAGGGAATCCTACAACGGAGGGGTAGGTGGGCGGTATATATGCCCATATTGTAAATTATCTTGTGCCAAGCCTTCCGTACTTCAAAAACATATCAAAGCTCATACAAATGAGAGACCTTACCCTTGTGTACCTTGTGGTTTCGCTTTTAAAACGAAGTCTAATCTTTATAAACATCGAAGATCCAGAACGCATGCTTTAAGATTACAAGGAACGGATGTATCTACTGCGTTAAACGACGAAGACTTATCAGGAGGGTCGGAAAGTGATACGTCTATGCCACCTACACCAGTATCCGATTCAGGATCTGATGCATCCACACTCCGCCATGAAAGCCTGTCTATAAGGTCGAGCGAATTCTCTTCGCCGGAATTGGTTAACGACGGCGTATCGCAGATAAGCGCCAACTTATCTTCAAATGAAAATAGCAAGTCGAAATCAATTTACAAACCCAAGTTTAGAGCAGCATTTTATAATGACACTGATGAAAAAGATAAGGTAAAGAAAATAATCTCGCCAAACGCAGACTTTCTTACGGAACATACCTCCAAAATTATATCAGATAATGAAGCTATTGTAGATGTTATAGAAACACCGTTGCAGAAAAAATATGGCAAAATAAAGCAGATAGCAGAAAGTACACAATTCTTAAATGAAAATTTTGACTCTAAAATCGACCCATCACCATTAAATCTGACAAAAAATAGTACAGAGACAGAAAATAATTTTAGAAAAAGATCGCATTCGGAAAGTTTTTCACAAATTGATCATCAGAAGCATCCGCTTAACCCTGAAGGATCTATAATTAAAGACCTTCTTTTAAAAACCAAGACAAATGGCCTTACACCAGTACCGAGTGAATTAGTTGATGGACAGGGACCACTGTTAGTGTGCCCATTGTGCCAAATAATGTATCGCAGCGCAGATAATCTGGAGATTTACAGAAATTATTATTGCAAAGGTAGTTTTATCAATACTACAGCAATCAATACTGTTCAAAAATATATTAAAATAGCCAGGCCGGAAAATATATTTATGCGGAGTAATTCTGTAAACGTACGTTTGCCTGAAACACCACAAAGCTCTTATACAAAGACAAGCTCGTCCAATAAGCTATCATCGCCTCTAAGATGCAAGCCTGATAATTTGGTAATAATGAAGTCAGAATCTAATGATATAGTTGCTCCTCTATCCTCACCTGGACCATTGTTAGGGAACACCAGACTCGTTGATTCAAAAAGTTCAAATGAAATATCAAGAAAAAATGAGAACTTAAAAGAAGAACGGTCACGCCCCATACAAAAAAAACCCAGACCCGACAGAAACGAGACATACCTCAGTTTTTTTGTCATGTCTTAATTAGTTAAATTATGTATTTTTTATATTCGAAATCTATGTATAACACCAAAATATTACCCTTTGTTTTTGTTCAGGCATTATACAAAAACTAATACAAAATGCCTATTTATCACCAAAATTGGTAAATGTATGTACCTAAATTTCTATTACAGCTGCTATGGAATGTATCTAGGTGACCTGGAGATACAGCCGGATTATACAGGGTGGTTATACATATGGAACGATAAGTGATCTCACTCGATTATTTCTAAACTATACAAGATATCGCAAAACTAGTTACTGATTCTGAAAGTGCTTCACGAGCTCTTTCAAATGGTACCAATAATAGGTTACAGATTATGGAAGCTGGTAACATTGAATTTTTGGATTTTGTAACTTCTCGTTTCCACCCTGTATAATCCGGCTGTATCTCCAGGTCACCTAGATACATTCCATAGCAGCTGTAATAGACATTTAGGTACATACATTTGCCAATTTTGGTGATAAATAGGAATTTTGTATTAGTTTTTATACACTCAACATCAAATAAACCGCGCCTTCCGCGACGCGAACTTTAAAGATTTTCTTCTGATACAATCATGGTACCCCAACAATATTGGTGTTATTTGAAAGCCCAATAAATATCCTTGAAGAAAAATACATTTCATTTCTAAATAAATGAATAACATATACCATAAATGTGACTTGAAAATAGACCTCACTTTGGGCTCACCTCTGGGATCAATTAGACCAATTTTTATGGTTATAAAACCAAATAAAGATCTCACGTGTCCTCTTTAACAGATGGATAGCGATTAATCCCAACTTAATAGTTTTATAGTCATAAAAAATGGCTATAGCGTAACTCCCTATTTTTTGAAGAAGTGACTGGATCCTTGTAAAGACACATTTATGGGGTAAAAACCTTTCCTTTAATGAAATAAAGTTTAAAACTAGGCTTTCAAATGGTACCAATGTTGGTGGGAAGTGGGGATGCATACGTTTGATAAGTGCTTGTCGCGGGAGGTGCGATTTATTTGATGCAGAGTGTATAACGCCTGAACAAAAACAAAGGGTAATATTTTGTTGTTATACATAGATTTCGAATATAAAAAATATATAATTTAACTAATTAAGACATGACAAAAAAACTGAGGTATGTCTCGTTTCTGTCGGGCCTGGGTCACAGATGACCGTTATTCTTTAAGCCAATAGCTAGCCCAAAAAGAAAATTGAGAGCAGATCAGATAATAACTATAGTCCAAGACAAATAGAAAATGTGTCTCTCCGTACTGGAGAGTTATATTCTCAACCTAAAGTAATTCAAATTCAAGTGCAACAGGACTTCGAACACTAGAAGAAATGTCCACACACATGAGACACAACTCAACGTCCTTACAGATGTTCGGGGGTGAAGTGAAAATAGTAGACCACTGTGGAGGCACTACTACACTACGTATAGAACCTAGTAAAATCAACTATCTCCGATATTGATTCAGCAAAACTTGTCACCGTCTAAATTAGCTAATGATTTAGAAGCCAGTAGTATTGTTGTTCGGTCTGGCTTGCACTCCGGTGGCACAATGGTACATAATCCTCCGACGCCCAAAGAAATTCTTGGGACGACGCAGCCACAAACACCTAGAATTTCAATATCCAACACGCCTGAAATTTCCAGTTCCAATCTGCCTAATTTACATGATATAACGCATTTTCAATTTCCTCCATTGAGTGCTATTACGGCATTTAATCCATTGACTTTACCTCCATTGAGCCCAATGACCTCACCAAACGGTGCCACTCCCACAACCATTTTGCACGGCGGAAAGTTAATTCCTCATGTTCCTGGGATGCCTGGACCAAATACTCCTGGTGTGTATGTTGGCAATTTATCTGCAAAACACAAAAACTTTATAGTGAGTAAAGAAACTATTAAGGCCAAAACTGTATACTTACATTTTTCTCTCTGTGGGAGAACATAATTAGTGTGAAAGCGAATCTCTCTGTTATAGACACGAAACCTTTCTATGCTGACTTACAAGGTTTTGTGGACTTACTACGAAATACAATGCTGCCAAGTCTCATTTATACTCATTTGCTTAGTTTATTCAATGAAGTTTTATGTTATGGTTCCACTTTGGCTTTACAAGATATCTTGCCTGAGGAGATTTGCTGTCTAGCTCACTCTATAGTAAGATTTGTCAAGGATTTTAGGCTGCTAAACGATGTGCGAGTACAAAACAGCAGAAGTGGCCTTGGTTTCTTAGGTCCTGAATGCACAGTAATCCGTAACTATTCTTTAGGGCCCGCAGTAAGCCCATTGTCCACCACAATTCAATTGGTCGATGAAAGTTACGGAGAGGACGAAAATGATGATTCAAATCACACAAGAAGTGAAGTGGACAAGACAATGTTGCAGAGAATGTCTTTGCTAGTACTCAAGTCAGTTGCTGTAACTGTGAAAGAAATGCGTTGCGATTCCTCTGACAGTTCTATTGATTCGTCAGATTATAACGCGATACAAGACATGCAGATCGTCGAACGATCCATCAGAGATGTGTTGAAAAAACTTGATGTTTTTATTAGAAACAGCCTAGAGTTCCACCCAGAAACACCATTTACAAAAATGTTAATACATCTGTTCAGTGAACAGGATGACTATCTTATTGAATCCATGGTATGCACACTGGACATAACCGTTGGTATTGTATACAGAAATTCTATGTATCCAGACCTCATTCCCATGTTGAATCCAATTGCTTCATTTATAGAATTCCTAAAAGTGGTTTCCCATGACAGTGATGTCTTGCTGGATTACCTGGTGAGCAATGAAACATGCTTTTTGCTATATTTGCTCAGATTTTTAAAGTATGTGAGGAGGAACTGGCCCAAATTCCTTGAGACGTGCCAGCAAACCGATCTAGGTGGCTCAAGAGGTCTTGATGACACAATGAGGGTGTTGATTCGACTACGATTACAACTCAGCAGACTGGTATCTAAATCGCTTTTCCCATACAATATTGGGCCAGTCCTAAGATTGCTGGAAGTATGTGAGAGCTTATATGAAGGCAATGAATTTAGCTGAAGTTAACCCTGAAGGATCTATAATTAAAGACCTTCTTTTAAAAACCAAGACAAATGGCCTTACACTAGTACCGAGTGAATTAGTTGATGGACAGGGACCACTGTTAGTGTGCCCATTGTGCCAAATAATGTATCGCAGCGCAGATAATCTGGAGATTCACAGAAATTATTATTGCAAAGGTAGTTTTATCAATACTACAGCAATCAATACTGTTCAAAAATATATTAAAATAGCCAGGCCGGAAAATATATTTATGGGGAGTAATTCTGTAAACGTACGTTTGCCTGAAACACCACAAAGCTCTTATACAAAGACAAGCTCGTCCAATAAGCTATCATCGCCTCTAAGATGCAAGCCTGATGATTAGGTAATAATGAAGTCAGAATCTAATGATATAGTTGCTCCTCTACCCTCACCTGGACCATTGTTAGGGAACACCAGACTCGTTGATTCAAAAAGTTCAAATGAAATATCAAGACAAAATGAGAACTTAAAAGAAGAACGGTCACGCCCCATACAAAAAAAACCCAGACCCGACAGAAACGAGACATACCTCAGTTTTTTTGTCATGTCTTAATTAGTTAAATTATGTATTTTTTATATTCGAAATCTATGTATAACACCAAAATATTACCCTTTGTTTTTGTTCAGGCATTATACAAAAACTAATACAAAATGCCTATTTTTCCATCATCACCAAAATTGGTAAATGTATGTAAATCCGGCTGTATCTCCAGGTCACCTAGATACATTCCATAGCAGCTGTAATAGACATTTAGGTACATACATTTGCCAATTTTGGTGATAAATAGGAATTTTGTATTAGTTTTTATACACTCAACATCAAATAAACCGCACCTTCCGCGACGCGAACTTTAAAGATTTTCTTCTGATACAATCATGGTACCCCAACAATATTGGTGTTATTTGAAAGCCCAATAAATATCCTTGAAGAAAAATACATTTCATTTCTAAATAAATGAATAACATATACCATAAATGTGACTTGAAAATAGACCTCACTTTGGGCTCACCTCTGGGATCAATTAGACCATTTTTTATGGTTATAAAACCAAATAAAGATCTCACGTGTCCTCTTTAACAGATGGATAGCGATTAATCCCAAGTTAATAGTTTTATAGTCATAAAAAATGGCTATAGCGTAACTACCTATTTTTTGAAGAAGTGACTCTGGATCCTTGTAAAGACACATTTTTGGGGTAAAAACCTTTCCTTTAATGAAATAAAATTTAAAACTAGGCTTTCAAATGGTACCAATGTTGGTGGGAAGTGGGGATGCATACGTTTGATAAGTGCTTGTCGCGGGAGGTACGATTTATTTGATGCCGAGTGTATAACGCCTGAACAAAAACAAAGGGTAATATTTTGGTGTTATACATAGATTTCGAATATAAAAAATATATAATTTAACTAATTAAGACATGACAAAAAAACTGAGGTATGTCTCGTTTCTGTCGGGCCTGGGTCACAGATGACCGTTATTCTTTAAGCCAATAGCTAGCCCAAAAAGAAAAATTGAGAGCAGATCAGATAATAACTATAGTCCAAGACTAATAGAAATGTGTCTCTCCGTACTGGAGAGTTATATTCTCAACCTAAAGTAATTCAAATTCAAGTGCAACAGGACTTCGAACACTAGAAGAAATGTCCACACACATGAGACACAACTCAACGTCCTTACAGATGTTCGGGGGTGAAGTGAAAATAGTAGACCACTGTGGAGGCACTACTACACTACGTATAGAACCTAGTAAAATCAACTATCTCCGATATTGATTCAGCAAAACTTGTCACCGTCTAAATTAGCTAATGATTTAGAAGCCAGTAGTATTGTTGTTCGGTCTGGCTTGCACTCCGGTGGCACAATGGTACATAATCCTCCGACGCCCAAAGAAATTCTTGGGACGCCGCAGCCACAAACACCTAGAATTTCAATATCCAACACGCCTGAAATTTCCAGTTCCAATCTGCCTAATTTACATGATATAACGCATTTTCAATTTCCTCCATTGAGTGCTATTACGGCATTTAATCCATTGACTTTACCTCCATTGAGCCCATCGGCCTCACCAAACGGTGCCACTCCCACAACCATTCTGCACGGCGGAAAGTTAATTCCTCATGTTCCTGGGATGCCTGGACCAAATACTCCTGGTGTGTATGTTGGCAATTTATCTGCAAAACACAAAAACTTTATAGTGAGTAAAGAAACTATTAACGCCAATACAATGTTATCTCGTGATGATGGAAATAATATGACAACTACGATTGAGGTACAGTCACCAACTCCTGGTTTGTTTGTGGGCAATTTGTCTGCTAAACACAAAAACTTTATAGTGAGTAAAGAAACTGCTAAGGGTAATCCAATGTTATCTCGTGATGATGGACATAATATGACAACTACGATTGAGGTGCAGTCACCAAAAGCAATGGCAGGTTCTAATTATGAGCCACTTTTGAAGTCAAGGAGTCCAAATTTAAGAACAGTTAATATGGATGTGACAAACAGCAAAAACAAGACAAGGAGAAATGCCACAATATATTTCTGCAGTTCCGATAATAAAAGTAAAAAATGTCGATGAACCTGAAGCACTGTGTAAAACATTTTCGCCAAGCCTTATAAAACCAGTAATTTCCAAGCAAGATGGAAGTTTGAAGAGAAGTTCAGATGGGTCGCCAAGAACCCCTGTTTTAAAAGAAAATATGAATTATACATCCAACAAAATCAAGGTTAGAGAAAGGTTAAATTCGAACACTTTAAATTTAAACAAAGTTAATCATGTTACTATCAAATCCGAGACGGAGATACGAAACTTTAATTTTGAGAACCTAATAACAAAAGTAGAAATCTATAACAATCAAATTTTTACTGAATACTAAATATTACTTTATGGTACTATTTTAATAAGTTTTTCCAACAGAAATGTTATAATAAAGCTTGTATACTACACCAAATAATTGTGACGAAAATTTAAACTTAGTTTTAAGGATTTTTGTAATAAAAACTAATATTTGACTGTAATATGTATTTCATTTAATCCCCAACACACATTTTAACAGATTTGATACAAAAAACCAACCCTCTTCATACAAATATCTTCAACAAAACATGTTTGAAACTTTTATAGAAAAACTAAGTAGGTACTCAGAGTACCATCAAAACTGAGGTCGACATAAAAATATTTATTCGATAGAACCAAGGCTTTAGAGTGTTGAAACAGATGTTTACAGTAACTTGAGTATATCAGCTAGACGAGGATATAAGTGGTTCATTTGTAATTACAATGGAATTTAAATGAGAGATAAACAAAAATGGGTCTGTTTTTTTGCTTACAAATCGGTAGTTACAAGACATGGATTTCTGCATGTTTAGAACTGATAACGTAAGTAAAAGTTACATTTTCCAGAAACTAGATTTACCTAGGTTTAATCTGAACATAACATCTTGCAAGGTTTCTATGGATTTCTAAGAAAATTTATGGGATAAATGCTGACAAAAATGGCCAAAATGGGTCAAGGTAGTATGGATAACGCCTTCCGACGGCTTCCGATGATTATTCACACACACATTATTAATGTCTCTGGACATTTTATTTAATTAAAAAGGGATGTTGGAAGTATATTGTTGGAACATTTTGAAAGATAAATTATTATTATTCGATTTTTTTTCATAAGAATTATCTGAATCGATCATTTAAAAATACTTTAAGTAAGGGCCGGTTTCCACCATTAAGGCGGAGCAGAGAGGAGCGGAGCGGAGGGAAAATGTTTTGAATGCTATTACTGACATGAAAATTTGCATATTCGTAAATATTATTTCTAAGCAACATCTTAGAAACTTCAGATTAAAATAAAAACTGCCTAAGGCGGGAATTGAACCCATGACCTCTCGCTTGCCGGGCTGTTGTCTTTCTTTTCTTAGGCAGGAATCGAACCCATGACCTCTCGCTAGTTATATAGTAGGTTAATAAAATCAAAATCCATTGATTTATTATGATTTTTATTTATTGAAAGAAATAGTAACATCACAGACAAAAAATATAAATCAAACATAAACAAATTCTTCTTTTAAATTTTTATCAGCTTTTACCTAAGGTTTTAATGTTATTTATTCAACATCTTAAACTAAAATAAAAAGAAAACTATAAATAATATTTTTTATAACATTCATAGATAATTATTATTATGATTTTATAACAATTACAGTTAACACTATACAAACAAAAACAAATTTCTCCTTAGAGTTTGTACCGAAAAATTAATGCATAAACAAACAAAAAAATATATCAATACGCAACATGGACATAATGTAAGAACATGAAAGAATATTTCATGCCAAATTTTAAAGTAATCTAGAGAACCACTGAAAAAGTGAAACGCTTTAATTATTACAGCTTTAATTTGCAACTAAACTTTGACATTTATTGCTTTTGGCTTACTAACGTGAACAATACTCATGACTACTACGTATGCCAGGGTCGAAGAGTTAACAATAACTTGATTTACTCGTCAACACAAAGACAACAATGATTAACTATAAGATAATCATGAAAGCCAAATAAAACTCGGTTGCAGCTGCTGCAAGGGGACCAATGACCATTCCGCTACACTTCAGTCTGGAAAAAAAATACAATATGCTTCTGTTAGATAGGCCTCTTCCTTCGAATGAAATGTAAATGGAGCTATTTAAAGTATTATCAATTTATCGTTATAAAGAAAACTAACTGTGCCCACGACTTCATACGCGTAAAGATCGTTTGAATATTTTTTTCCGTTTACGCAACAATTTTCATTAATGCTCTACTTCTATTGGTCGTAGCGTGATGGTAAAGTCATTCCGCTATATAAAATGGGCTATCCGACACAAAAAAAATTTAATAAATCCCGAGATTTACTAATTAAATAAAAGGAGTAATAGAAAATGTATTGAAAAGTCTTAAAATGTCAAAGGCTTACCCTTTTTAATAATAAATTGTATGTTGCGTCCACTTCTTCTCGCCCGGCTGGCTGACCAGGCGTATCCGATGTGGCGGCTCGACAATTTGAACGTGCTCGCCGGGCTCGTCGAACTCGACGGGCTCAACGGGCTCGACGAGATATGGCTCTGCTGCAAAAAAACAACAATATGTAGCAACAGAAAATATGTTGAAAAAAACTTCCACTTTAAGCGTAGGCGCACACTAGGCACTAATTAAGATAAGAGGGTTTGACTTCCAGTTTGAAAGTTCTAGTAAATTTAAATCAATTATTATTGAATTAACAAAAAACCCAACTGCGTAAAAATAAACTAAAAAGATAAAAACAAGACAACTCAGCCTTAGTGTTCACAAATGCAGTCGGAGGCATCAAATGTTGTTTTTGTTTTTTTAATTCATTCTTACGCAGTTGGGTTTTTTTGTTTATTCAATAACTAGCGGCCGCCCGCGACTTCGTACGAGTGGATCCCATTTTACGCGGTTTAGATTTTTTCATACAAATGTTTTTTCCCGCTAACTCCCGTTCCCGTAGGATTTTTGCGATATCCTGTTGTAACTAAGCTTTAAGTTTACTAAGGTACCTGCATGCCAAATTTCAAGCGTCTAACTTAAGCGGTTTAGATTTTTTCATACAAATGTTTTTTCCCGCTAACTCCCGTTCCCGTAGGAATTTTGCGATATCCTGTTGTAACTAAGCTTTAAGTTTACTAAGGTACCTGCATGCCAAATTTCAAGCGTCTAACTTAAGCGGTTTAGATTTTTTCATACAAATGTTTTTTCCCGCTAACTCCCGTTCCCGTAGGAATTTTGCAATATCCTGCCTGTTGTAACTATAAGCTTTAAGTTTACTAAGGTACCTGCATGCCAAATTTCAAGCGTCTAACTTAAGCGGTTTAGATTTTTTCATACAAATGTTTTTTCCCGCTAACTCCCGTTCCCGTAGGAATTTTGCAATATCCTGTTGTAACTAAGCTTTAAGTTTACTAAGGTACCTGCATGCCAAATTTCAAGCGTCTAACTTAAGCGGTTTAGATTTTTTCATACAAATGTTTTTTCCCGTTAACTCCCGTTCCCGTAGGAATTTTGCAATATCCTGTTGTAACTAAGCTTTAAGTTTACTAAGGTACCTGCATGCCAAATTTCAAGCGTCTAACTTAAGCGGTTTAGATTTTTTCATACAAATGTTTTTTCCCGCTAACTCCCGTTCCCGTAGGATTTTTGCGATATCCTGTTGTAACTAAGCTTTAAGTTTACTAAGGTACCTGCATGCCAAATTTCAAGCGTCTAACTTAAGCGGTTTAGATTTTTTCATACAAATGTTTTTTCCCGCTAACTCCCGTTCCCGTAGGAATTTTGCAATATCCTGCCTGTTGTAACTATAAGCTATAAGTTTACTAAGGTACCTGCATGCCAAATTTCAAGCGTCTACCTTAAGCGGTTTAGATTTTTTCATACAAATGTTTTTTCCCGCTAACTCCCGTTCCCGTAGGAATTTTGCAATATCCTGTTGTAACGAAGCTTTAAGTTTACTAAGGTACCTGCATGCCAAATTTCAAGCGTCTAACTTAAGCGGTTTAGATTTTTTCATACAAATGTTTTTTCCCGCTAACTCCCGTTCCCGTAGGAATTTTGCAATATCCTGCCTGTTGTAACTATAAGCTTTAAGTTTACTAAGGTACCTGCATTCCAAATTTCAAGCGTCTAACTTAAGCGGTTTAGATTTTTTCATACAAATGTTTTTTCCCGCTAACTCCCGTTCCCGTAGGAATTTTGCAATATCCTGTTGTAACTAAGCTTTAAGTTTACTAAGGTACCTGCATGCCAAATTTCAAGCGTCTAACTTAAGTGGTGTAGATTTTTCATACAAATGTTTTTTCCCGCTAACTCCCGTTCCCGTAGGAATTTTGCAATATCCTGTTGTAACTAAGCTTTAAGTTTACTAAGATACCTGCATGCCAAATTTCAAGCGTCTAACTTAAGCGGTTTAGATTTTTCATACATAAGGATTTTCCCGCTAATTCCCGTTGCCGTGGGAAGTAAGTATACTATAACCTGCCCAGGAGTATGAAGAATAATTGTACCAAGTGCCAAAGAAATATACCAATGACAGTTAAAAGATTTTTTTATTTCATTATTAATGTTAATAAAAATAAAAAGTTGACGTAAATACAATAAAATAAATAGTCAAATTAATTTAAAGTCATAATTAAAAAGCCGACCAACGGCAATCCATGTTAGTCACCCCACCAAAAAAAACTTCAAACTAATGTCACGCCGTGTCTGTGAGCATTTGATCCACAAAAAACCGTTACACACTTTTATTGATATTTCTCACGTTTTACATCAGAATATGCCTCATGTTTACGTATTTAGCTAAAATGATAAATACTGCAACTGATAAAATAAACATTTAGAGATTAGTGGTAATTTAGATCATTTAAAAGTCAATGAATCGGAACAGACGTCGTTCATACTTAGGGTACTTTTGCATTCATCACAGCTTTTTTCAATGAAAATTGCTAACAAACCTCACAAAATAGATAAATAACACTATGCAACAAATTTAAAAAAATAAAAATTCACTGGGTTCACTCACAGTATGTAATTATGATTCACCACCTTAATACTGTTTGAAATCTATACTTATAATAAATCTGTAGAGAGGTCAATTCTGTACATGAAAAATATTTTCAAAATAACTATCAGGGGGTGATTAGTGATCGATACTGATGCCAAAAATGCAATCAGTAAAATTTTTGTCTGTCTGTCTGTCTGTCTGTCTGTCTGTCTGTATGTTCCTTATAGAAACAAAAACTACTTGACGGATTTTAACGAAACTTGGTACAATTATTTTTCATACTCCTGGGCAGGTTATAGGATACTTAGGAATTCCCACGGGAACGGGAATTAGCGGGAAAATCCTTTTGTACGAAAAATCTAAACCGCTTAAGTTAGACGCTTGAAATTTGGCATGCAAGTATCTTAGTAAACTTAAAGCTTAGTTACAACAGGATATTGCAAAATTCCCACGGGAACGGGAGTTAGTGGGAAAAAACATTTGTATGAAAAAATCTAAACCGCGTAAGATAGACTCTTGAAATTTGGCATGCAGGTACCTTAGTAAACTTAAAGCTTAGTTACAACAGGATATTGCAAAATTCCCACGGGAACGGGAGTTAGCGGGTAAAAACATTTGTATGAAAAAATCTAAACCGCGTAAGATATACTCTTGAAATTTGGCATGCAGGTACCTTAGTAAACTTAAAGCTTAGTTACAACAGGATATTGCAAAATTCTCACAGGAACGGGAGTTAGCGGGAAAAAACATTTGTATGAAAAAATCTGAACCGCGTAAGATAGATGAAGGGGGGGTAAAACGAGATCCACGCGCACGAAGTCGCGGGCGGCCGCTAGTATTGAAATAAAATTGTTGTATCACATCAAGTTTATTAGTGAAACGCATTTATTGGTTTTATTTAAAATTGTACGAAATATGGACATAGATTGTTATTCTACATTAAAAAAAAATTTTTTTTTGAACGATTGGCTTTCCTCTTATGGTCAGTAGTGTCAGTATACCTCTGGAGGCTCCAACAGTAATCTGCAAGCATCGCTGGCTCCCATCTACCTTGGTAACGCTTCTCATACTCTGCTATTTCTTGATGAAATCTTTCTCCGTGTTCATCACTTACTGAACCCATGTTATCCGGAAAGAAACTTAAATGGGAGTGTAAGAAATGAATTTTCAATGACATTATTGCATCCTAGTTTGTGATACGCATCCAGCATAAAAAATTAACAGGATTTTTTCATGAAAATCTGGTGATTTGTGATTGCCGAGGAAATTTCTTGTAACGTCGACAAAAGCCACCCATATGCATTTTTTTCAGTAGGACTAAGGCTCGATAAAAAGCAGGATCATTGATAATTTTTTTTATGTCAGGACCGATGAAAAACCTTTCAAAGTTGTTAAACAGAAGTAACAGTCGTCTACGTGATTTTTGGTTTCACGCCACTTCATTGGTATACCAAAAGGCATCTGTTTAATATTACCCTTGTGCCAACCCGTCAAATATTTGTAGCATTTTAAACAACATATTTTAGGCACCCACGATTTGTCTTTATTTTTAATGGCAATTTTAAAATAAGCTTCATAACACGTCTGAAACAGAGGCGAAATTGCCTTTTTTTCACTTTTAGGAGTAAATTGACCACAAACGTAACAAAATAAGTCAAGAGAATTAAAACAAACACGCGGCATTTTGTAGATTTATGAGTAATCTAAATGTTCTGATGACTTTTGTACACATCAATGATAAAATTTTATAACTACCCTCAACCAAATGTTGCGGAACGTAAATAAAGTAAGATTTCTATTATTTATGTTTTGGGACGTGATACAAAGTTATGAATTTGTTTTCTGTTGTTTACTAAGTATACCTAATACGAATCATCACTCGGGGTATCAGTGATTTCTTTGGTGTTGCATAGTGTAATTGAAGATTATTTACCGTTCTATGATCTACCTACTACAAATTTCAAGGAATATAAGTCTGCCAACGTAGTATAATCAAGGCGGCAAGTAGGCAAAGTGCGGAATGAAAATAGAGTAACTTTGATGACAGATAACTTTTTATTTTCCTTCGAGGCCGTGACCAAAGCTTATGTTATTATACAGCCCGGTTCGTCAGGAACGTACTGTAGTAATCTTAATGCAATCTAAAAAAAATTGAGCGTGCTGTGCCCCGAAATGTGAACCCATGTTTTGTGGTCATATGCTCCACGCCACAGACAGGGCCATTTTGACATTGGAGCATATGCTCCACGCCACAGTCAGGTGCCAGCCATTGCAATGTCACACTGAACAGAGTGGGTCTAGTCAAAATGCCATCGCAAACCAATAGGAAGTTTTCAATAATGTCAGTCGCCGCGTCACCAGTAATTCGATTCGATCGGAAAATGGCAGCCAAAATGCACATTGAACCACCAACGACGCGGCGATATAAAAGTTCATTCAAAATCGAATAAAAGTTAAAAAAATGTCTATGACTTTGCGATTGTTTTTACTTTTTTTAGCTTTTTTTTTTAATTTGTTTCATCCTTCTTTCTGCTCTCTGTTTACGTCTATGCTTCGCCGTCAAACTAACTGTCAAAACGACATCGCGATACGGATTTGTCAAAACAGCCTTAGGGTGGGTTGCACCATCTTAGTTTAACTTTGACAAACGTTTAAAATCTGTCAAACTCCATACAAAAAACACCGGTTAACGTCATACGTGCAACTCACCCTATTGGTTTTCGATCGAATCGAAGCTTATCACCGGGGTTTTAGTAATCGCAATGAAAATGGCGGGTGTTGCGATTCGATTCGATTTTGATTGAGTCTTAAATGTATGTTTGTATGGGAAATTTCAATCCAGTCTTTCGATTATCGATAGGTAGGGCTTTGCGATTCGATTTTTTGCCCTTTGACTAAGCCTTTTTTGTTATCGACCTCTTTTGCGATTTGTTTATTTGTTTGCGACTGGTTTGCGATGGTTTTGCGATTTTAAAGTGCGTTTTGACTAGACCCGCAGCTAGGCTCGCCACTAAAGAGCTAAGTAACATGCCCTTTTATGTGTGCTAAGTATTAAAATGGATCTTCTAATGTAGAGAGTAAGACTTACTTTTATTTTTGATGACTTGCTGATATGATTTTACATTGTATTTATTTAGACAATGTATGTCAATAGTATCACGTAATGTATGTTTTTTTACACGAGCAAGCGATATAATGAAGTATTTCAATATTATTTTATGAATCGTAAGACTTATTTTAGCAATTCTGCGAGCTATGTCGGTTACTTTGGTTCTCCTGCGGATCTCCTCATTTCTGATTCGATCTCGCAGGGAGACTCCGAGCATAGCCCGCTCCATCGCCCTTTGGGTGACCTTGAGCCTTCTTATGAGGCCCATTATGATGAGGCAGAATTGCTAAAATCAAGTGGCAGTGGGCGGGGCACATAGCTCGTAGAGACGATGGCCGTTGGGGCAGGAAAGTTCTCGAGTGGCGACCACGGGCTGGAAGACGTAGCGTGGGCAGGCCTCCTACTAGGTGGACCGACGATCTGGTAAAGGTCGCGGGAAGAGCCTGGATGCGGGCAGCGCAGGACCGTTCATTGTGGAAAACCTTGGGGGAGGCCTTTGTCCAGCAGTGGACGTCATTTGGCTGAAACGAAGACGAAGACGAAGAAGACTTATTTTATATTATTCATTTATGAACATTTAGCATAGACTGATCAATAAAAATGGTTTATTTGGTGCTGTCTCATATTGTGATGATTCTCTTTTTGGATAAAATTTATATAAACTTCGAAAATTATTTTAAATGTCGACTAATGTGTAGAAATTAAAAGAAAATATTTAACCTATTTAAATTTTGATTATACAATAAACTTGATTGAACAGCACTGCCTACTCAATATCTCTGTTTTGCTCAAGGTCAGCTGGTAGAGAATGACTTATGGCATTAAGCTCGCCTTTTTGTACGGAACATTCTTATGTGTGTGCAATAAAGTCTTTAAATAAAAAAATAAACTGTGTTTTGTGTAAACCTCGAGCTGGATCTTTCTGTATTTGTAATAAAGACATGTCCCCGGTGTTTTTGGTACTTTACCGGGCATAATTATTTTGTTGTTTGTTTATGACTGTAATAAAATAGTACAATAACAGTACGTGTGAATAAAATTGTTAATTTTGACTAATTAATGAAACTATGAATGTAAATAATGCGCCATCCCTATTTAGTTACTACAGATATGAAAACAAAGAGTAAAACTTAGTATAGTTGATATTTATGTAGTATTTATTAGTGCTTACTTTTATTTCTTTATAAGTAGGTACCTTTTTCCTCTATAGCGGACAGCGCCATCTTGCGATTTCCAGCGCGTGTGCGGAGCAAATTTTAATGCTCCAACGCCACAGACAGGGTATTTTTTACGCCTTTGTTCATAAAAACACTAATATCTCCGCTTCTAGTAGGAACTAAGCCATGATATTTTTACTGAATACTAAATATTAGTTTATGGTACTAATTTAATAAGTTTTTCCAACAGAAATGTTATAATAAAGCTTGTATACTACACCAAATAATTGTGACGAAAATTTAAACTTAGTTTTAAGGATTTTTGTAATAAAAACGAATATTTGACTGTATTATGTATTTCATTTAATCCCCAACACACATTTTAACAGATTTGATACAAAAAACCAACCCTCTTCATACAAATATCTTCAACAAAACATGTTTGAAACTTTCATAGAAAAACTAAGTACTTACTCAGAGTACCATCAAAACTGAGGTCGACATAAAAATATTTATTCGATAGAACCAAGGCTTTAGAGTGTTGAAACAGATGTTTACAGTAACTTGAGTATATCAGCTAGACGAGAATATAAGTGGTTCATTTGTAATTACAATGGAATTTAAATGAGAGATAAACAAAAATGGGTCTGTTTTTTTGCTTACAAATCGGTAGTTACAAGACATGGATTTCTGTATGTTTAGAACTGATAACGTAAGTAAAAGTTACATTTTCCAGAAACTAGATTTACCTAGGTTTAATCTGAACATAACATCTTGCAAGGTTTCAATGGATTTCTAAGAAAATTTATGAGATAAATGCTAACAAAATCAGACAAAAATGGCCAAAATGGGTCAAGGTAGTATGGATAACGCCTTCCGACGGCTTCCGATGATTATTCACACACACATTATTAATGTCTCTGGACATTTTTTTTATTAAAAAGGGATGTTAGAAGTATATTGTTGGAACATTTTGAAAGATAAATTATTATTATTAGATTTTTTTTTCATAAGAATTATCTGAATCGATCATTTAAAAATACTTACTTTAAGTAAGGGCCGGTTTCCACCATTAAGGCGGAGCAGAGAGGAGAGGAGCGGAGCGGAGAGGAACGGAGCGGAGCGGAGAGGAGCGGAGCGGAGCGGAAAGGAGCTGAGCGGAGGGAAAATGTTTTGAATGCTATTACTGACATGAAAATTTGCATATTCGTAAATATTATTTCTTAGCAACATCTTAGAAACTTCAGATTAAAATAAAAACTGCCTAAGGCGGGAATTGAACCCATGACCTCTCGCTTGCCGGGCTGTTGTCTTTCTTTTCTTAGGCAGGAATCGAACCCATGACCTCTCGCTAGTTATATAGTAGGTTAATAAAATCAAAATCCATTGATTTATTATGATTTTTATTTATTGAAAGAAGTAGAACATCACAGACAAAAAATATAAATCAAACATAAACAAATTCTTCTTTTAAATTTTTATCAGCTTTTACCTAAGGTTTTAATGTTATTTATTCAATATCTTAAACTAAAATAAAAAGAAAATTATAAATAATATTTTTTATAACATTCATAGATAATTATTATTATGATTTTATAACAATTACAGTTAACACTATACAAACAAAAACAAATATTCTCCTTAGAGTTTGTACCGAAAAATTAATGCATAAACAAACAAAAAAAAAATATCAATACGCAACATGGACATAATGTAAGAACATGAACGAATATTTCTTGCCAAATTTTAAAGTAATCTAGAGAACCACTGAAAAAGTAAAACGCTTGTATTATTACTGCTTTAATTTGCAACTAAACTTTGACATTTATTGCTTTTGGCTTACTAACGTGAACAATACTCATGACTACTACGTATGCCAGGGTCGAAGAGTTAACAATAACTTGATTTACTCGTCAACACAAAGACAACAATGATTAACTATAAGATAATCATGAAAGCCAAATAAAACTCGGTTGCAGCTGCTGCAAGGGGACCAATGACCATTCCGCTACACTTCAGTCTGGAAAAAAAATACAATATGCTTCTGTTAGATAGGCCTCTTCCTTCGAATGAAATGTAAATGGAGCTATTTAAAGTATTATCAATTTATCGTTATAAAAAAAAACTAACTGTGCCCACGACTTCATACGCGTAAAGATCGTTTGAATATTTTTTTTCGTTTACGCAACAATTTTCATTAATGCTCTACTTCTATTGGTCGTAGCGTGATGGTAAAGTCATTCCGCTATATAAAATGGGCTATCCGACACAAAAAAAATCTAATAAATCCCGAGATTTACTAATTAAATAAAAGGAGTAATAGAAAATGTATTGAAAAGTCTTAAAATGTCAAAGGATTACCCTTTTTAATAATAAATTGTATGTTGCGTCCACTTCTTCTCGCTCGGCTGGCTGACCAGGCGTATCCGATGTGGCGGCTCGACAATTTGAACGTGCTCGCCGGGCTCGTCGAACTCGACGGGCTCAACGGGCTCGACGAGATATGGCTCTGCTGCAAAAAAACAACAATATGTAGCAACAGAAAATATGTTGAAAAAAACTTCCACTTTAAGCGTAGGCTTCCAGTTTGAAAGTTCTAGTAAATTTAAATCAATTATTATTGAATAAACAAAAAACCCAACTGCGTAAAATGAACTAAAAAGATAAAAACAAGACAACTCAGCCTTAGTGTTCACAAAGGGTGTGTAATGTATGATATAACTACATATCATATAATACTTAGAAGATATAACATCAAATTATATAAAATCATTTTATATAATAATTATTTACTATCATAAACGAATAATATAATTTTAAAACGAATAATTTTAAGACAAATAACTATTAACTGATATAAAATTGTTTGATATAATGAATATTTTCTATAAAACTTACAATGTATAAAATTTAAAACAAATAACATTCAAATCATGTAAAAATAAAGTGTCGAACAATCAAATGAGATAAAATTCTTTTCCTATAAAACTTAAATCATATAACAATAATAATTTTATATAAAGTTCAATTGTTATAATAAGCATTGCATGCAGCAAGCAAACAAGCAAGCTAGCAAACGAGCAAGCAAGCAAGCGAGCAAGCAAGCTAGCATGCAGGCAAGCAAGCTGGCAAGCAAGCAAGCTGGCAAGCAAGCTAGCAAGCAAGCAAGCTAGCAAGCAGGCAAGCAAGCAGGCAAGCAAGCAAGCAGGCAAGCAAGCAAGCAAGCAAGCAGGCATGCAGCATGCAAATTTGACTAAAAACTTGAGACTTCTGTCACGGCTCCGGCACTGCGGGGCTCTGGCGGTCCCTCGCGTGCTAATTGTCGCAGATGGCTTTCGCTCGACACCGCGCCTCGCTTCCAGCCACCTGTTCCTCAGCCCGCGGGCCGCCTCGCCCCTCCGTGCCTACGCGCTTCTAAATTACACTCTAGGGGTAGGGCAGACAAGACTACGTGGAGTCGGTTTTACGGCGATTCGTTTTTGTCACTAAAGTCATTTATAAGTCAAGCTAAAGAAGAACATACTAAAAGTTATATCTATCAGAAATTATGTCAATTAAAGAGTATACCAAATAGTCGTTATAACAAATAATATTTATTTTATGTAATGGTTATATGAAATATTATTTATATTAAACAAAATTACATCAAATGAGTCTTAGGTTAAGTAAAGTTTATATCAAATGTCTTTATGCGTTTTGATTGGTATCTGAAATGACATTATTAGAAATGATTTATTATATGAAGTAAACATTATAATTGTTAAAAAATTATATCAAGTGTTATTATAATATACGTTTATTATACAATATGAACGTTATTGAAATGAATTTATATCATATAAACTTATATAAACTGTCACGCACCCTTCACAAATGCAGTCGGAGGCATCAAATGTTGTTTTTGTCTTTTTAATTCATTCTTACGCAGTTGGGTTTTTTTGTTTATTCAATAACTAGCGGCCGCCCGCGACTTCGTACGAGTGGATCCCATTTTACGCGGTTTAGATTTTTTCATACAAATGTTTTTTCCCGCTAACTCCCGTTCCCGTAGGAATTTTGCAATATCCTGTTGTAACGAAGCTTTAAGTTTACTAAGGTACCTGCATGCCAAATTTCAAGCGTCTAACTTAAGCGGTTTAGATTTTTTCATACAAATGTTTTTTCCCGCTAACTCCCGTTCCCGTAGGAATTTTGCAATGTCCTGTTGTATCTAAGCTTTAAGTTTACTAAGGTACCTGCATGCCAAATTTCAAGCGTCTAACTTAAGTCGTTTAGATTTTTCATACAAATGTTTTTTCCCGCTAACTCCCGTTCCCGTAGGAATTTTGCAATATCCTGTTGTAACTAAGCTTTAAGTTTACTAAGATACCTGCATGCCAAATTTCAAGCGTCTAACTTAAGCGGTTTAGATTTTTCATACATAAGGATTTTCCCGCTAATTCCCGTTGCCGTGGGAAGTAAGTATACTATAACCTGCCCAGGAGAATGAAGAATAATTGTACCAAGTGCCAAAGAAATATACCAATGACAGTTAAAAGATTTTTTTATTTTATTATTAATGTTAATAAAAATAAAAAGTTGACGTAAATACAATAAAATAAATAGTCAAATTAATTTAAAGTCATAATAAAAAAGCCGACGAACGGCAATCCATGTTAGTCACCCCACCAAAAAAAACTTCAAACTAATGTCAAACCGCGTCTGTGAGCTTGGAGCATTTGATCCACAAAAAACCGTTACACACTTTTATTGATATTTCTCACGTTTTACATCAGAATATGCCTCATGTTTACGTATTTAGCTAAAATAATAAATACTGCAACTAATAAAAGAAACATTTTTAGAGATTAGTGGTAATTTAGATCATTTAAAAATCAATGAATCGGAACAGACGTCGTTCATACTTAGGGTACTTTTGCATTCATCACAGCTTTTCAATGAAAATTGCTAACAAACCTCACAAAATAGATAAATAATTGAAGATTATTTACCGTTCTATGATCTAATACAAATTTCAAGGAATATTAAGTCTGCCAACGTAGTATAATCAAGGCGGCAAGTAGGCAAAGTGCGGAATGAAAATAGAGTAACTTTGATGACAGATAACTTTTTATTTTCCTTCGAGGCCGTGACCAAAGCTAATGTTATTATACAGCCCGGTTCGTCAGGAACGTACTGTAGTAATCTTAATGCAATCTAAAAAAAATTGAGCGTGCTGTGCCGCGAAATGTGAACCCATGTTTTGTGGATCATATGCTCCACGCCACAGACAGTGTGGGTATACTGAAATCAATTTATATTTAACTGTCAAATGTTTCTACAATAAACCAGTCAATGCCCAGACCTCGGTGTATTACCACGTCTCCCGTCCTCTGCACCTTTACATGGCGCAGTCGGTAATAATTATTATCGAATAGTAAAAAGAAGAAACTCAATTTTTGTGGTGACATTAATCAACTGTACAAACAAATCAAGTAGTGAAAACCGTAAGAAATGCAATCAAGCATGCTTATTTTGAAAAGGACCTTTTGAGTGTAACGTCCGGAAATTTGAATAGACAGTGGACGAAATGGAAAAGTGCGTTTTCAATCTACTTCAAAGCTTGCCAATTGGATACTAAGCCTGATGATGTTCAAGTGAGTATTTTACTTCACATAATTGGTGAAAAGTGCCGCGACGTTTATGAGCAGTTCGGAGATGAGAGACCCTAAATCTGTGAAGGTATTATTGGAGAAGTTTGATTTATTTTTCTTGCCGAAGAAAAACCTAACGATTGAACGACACAGATTTTTTACACGTAATCAGCTAGAAAACGAAAGTGTAGAACAATACGTTTTCGAGCTGAACAAGCTAGCGGCCACTTGCGAGTTGAAAGATCTCAAGGATGAACTCATCAAGGATAGGCTTATATGTGGGCTAAGAGAGGATGCCTTAAGAGAACGGCTTTTGAGAGAATCTGAACTCACACTAAAGAAAGCATTGGACATATGTCGGATTGCAGAAATGTCTCGGGCGCAAGCGGGAAAAATAAAAACGGAGCAGGAGGACGGGGGATACCAAGAGAGGAATGTTCATCAGATCGAAGAGGATATACACATGGTTCAGCAGCGGGGGCGCAGAGCGAGTTATAACGGTCAAGTTTGCCCTTGCCAGGCGGCGAGCGGCGCCCGCGCTCGTACCGCGCAGTCGCAGGGAAACAAAATCCGTCCAGCGATGACGTCATCGGATTCAAACAGACAACCGTATCGTGCAGTGCGTACGTCTACCTCAAAGTGTAAATATTGTGGATTAAGTCACGAAAATGATAAAGTAAGGTGTCCAGCATACGGCCAGCGGTGCAATAAGTGCAATAAGCCTAATCATTTTGCGAGAATGTGTCGTGGGCGGGTGTATACGGTACGGGAGGATAATTCGGACCAGGTACGCCGATTATACAGTGTTACTAAAAATAGCGATTGGTTAATAGATATTAAAATTAATAATTGCTTAATTAAATTCAAACTGGACACTGGAGCTGATGTGAACGTTTTACCTATAAAATATGCACTGAAAATAGGTTTACGAGTCGATAAAATATCTGAATCAAATGTAAAATTAGTAGGATATTCAGGTGATTCGATTAAGGTTTTAGGAAAGTGCATGTTAAAAGTAATTCACAAAGATAACTCGTATATATTAGATTTCATTATAGTTGATGTGGCTTCTCCGCCAGTGTTAGGGAGGATATCTTGCGAAGAGTTAAATTTAGTAAAACGTATTGCCAGTTTGCAGAGTGAGGTGTCCAGCACAAATATATTAAAACATTATAAAGATGTATTTGAGGGATTTGGTTGCCTTCCCGGCGAATATAAAATGCAGTTGCGTGATGACGCACGCCCCGTGGTGCATGCGCCGCGCAAATTACCTATAGCCTTGAGAGACAAAGTGAAACAAAAGTTAGATGAAATGGTAGATCAGGGAATTATTGCTAAAGTACAAGGGCCAACCGAATGGGTAAATAGCATGACAGTGGTGAAGAAAGCTAATGGTGATTTACGTATATGTTTAGATCCCAAAGATTTGAATAAAGCAATTAAACGTGAACATTTTAAATTACCTACATTAGAAGAGATAACAGCAAACCTATCAGGAGCAAAATATTTCAGTACGTTAGATGCTAAACAATCATTTTATCAAGTGAAGTTAAATGAGGAGTCTACAGACCTCTGTACGTTTAACACTGCGTTCGGTAGGTACAAATTTTTACGTATGCCATTTGGTATTACTTCAGCATCAGAAATATTTCACAAAAAGTTATACGATTACTTTGTTGATATACAGGGTGTTATTCTTTTTGTTGATGATTTATTAATTTATGCAAATAATAAAGAAAATCATGATAAATGTTTACGCAAGGTTTTAGAAAGATGTCGACAAATCAACATAAAGTTAAATATGGATAAATGCAAAATCGGTTTGTCAGAGTTAAAGTATTTAGGGCATAAAATTAGTCAGCATGGAATAAGTCCGGATGATTCACGTATACATGCGATAAGTGATTTACCTAAACCTATGAACATAAAGGATTTAGAAAGATTTTTAGGGCTAGTAACATATGTTGGCAGTTTCATAAATCATACCTAATTTGTCAGAAAAAACACACACATTAAGAGAATTATTAAAAAAAGAAGTCGAGTGGCACTGGAATGAGCATCATAATAAATGTTTTGATGAGTTAAAACAATGTTTAATTAGTCCACCAGTGCTGCAATACTATAGTTTAGAAAAGCCCATAACATTATCAGTGGACGCGAGTCAGTATGGTTTAGGCGCATGTCTGTTACAAGATAACAAACCGGTTTGCTACGCATCCAAGTCGTTAACAAAGACTGAGCAATCTTACGCGCAGATCGAAAAAGAGCTTTATGCATGCGTGTATGCGTGTGAAAAGTTTTATACCTATATTTATGGGCGTTGTGATGTAACCATCGAGACAGACCATAAGCCTTTGGTGAGTATCATCAATAAACCGATAGCAGGAGCTCCGCCCCGTTTGCAGAGGATGTTAATGAGACTGCAGCCTTACACTTTTACACTTCAATACAAACCAGGTAAGTATTTATATATAGCAGACACCTTATCGCGCGCCGTTGCGCCGGACGACGGCAGCGGCAGCTCGGAGCCGCGCGACCACATGGGCGCGGGAGCGCAGGTGTGTGCGATAGCGGTGAGTAATCCGTTGACAGATTCGCATTTTATTGAATTGCAAAGATGTACCAAGTCGGACGAAGAAATGCAGCAGCTTAAGAATACAATACAAAATGGTTGGCCAGAGCATAAAAGTAAATTAGGAGTATTACTAAAACCATACTGGGACTGTCGTGATGAATTATATGTGGCTTATGATATGCTGTGGAAGTGTAATCGCATTGTAATACCAAAAAGTATGCGTGGGGAAATGTTAAGAAAAGTTCACATTGGACATTTGGGAGTAGAAAAATGCAAACTCAGGGCACGAGAAATAATGTACTGGCCTAATATGAACAGCCAAATACAGGACATGGTGTCACGTTGTCAGGCTTGTCTATCGCATCATAAAGAAAATCCAAAAGAGTCGCTTTTATCTCACGAAATACCTGATAGGGCATGGTCCAAGGTGGGGGTTGATATTTTTCACTTCGGAAAAAATACGTTTATTATCGTAGTTGATTATTATAGCAAATATATAGAGGTTATTGAGATAGGAAATATGACGTCACTAAATGTCATTAAAACATTAAAAGGTATTTTTAGTAGGCAGGGGATACCTGATATTGTTATGTCGGATAATGGACCTGAATTTTCTTCAAACCTGTTCAAAGAATTTAGCCAATTGTGGAAATTTCAGCATATTACTTCATCACCTAGATATCCTCAGTCAAACGGTCAGGTAGAAAGGGCAGTGCAAACAATAAAAACAATGCTAAGGAAAGTGCATCACGAGGGAGGTGATTTTTATTTAGCACTATTAGAATTCTTAAATACGCCTATAAGTAATAAATCGATACCTCTGGGCTCAAAGGTCGTAAAGGACAAAGTACGACTTTTCAGGAGAAGCAAAAAACGTTTTTTTATTTTTTTATTCGACGATAACTTTTTTGTTTTTTGAGCTATTAAATTATGACTTATGAAGAAAGTGCTTAAAATTCACAGCATTTTCCGAAGAGGTATTGAAAAACTGGACTAGAGCTGTATTTACTGAGATAGATTTCCTTTACGCCCTCAAAATTACAATAAAAAGACCTTTACGCCCATCAAATATTCGTCCTAGGCAAGTTACTCAGGACGTAAGTCTATTTTTATTTCACAAAACTACAAAACTAAGGTAATAAATGACAATTTACATAGTTTTGTAGGTTTTCATAGGTTGTAACGGGACACCCAGGTAAGGTATTATGAAAGGGTAAATTGATGATTTAGCTTAAATATTTAATATATTATGGTATTTCATATGTAATATACCATTTCTTCACATATTTTTAATAAATTATGGTCTTTTAAATGAAATAGAATGATTTTCCGTAGCTTCATAATTTAATGCACACAATTTATGAAACTATTTAAGTAGACGTTTTGATATCTTCGAACTAGAAGAAACTATTTTCGATATAAAAGCGAATTTAGAAAATAAATATTATGACGCTTTTAAATAAAACTTCATAAATGTCTACTTTCTAGTAATAACCGAAACCAATTTAATTTTATTTATTTATTTAATTATTATTATTGTTTCGAAAAACTACAAATAGCGGACTTAATTCCATAGGGCAGTCTGTCCACCAGTTGACCTTATTATAATGCAGATAGAATAGAATTATTAAGGACAAACGAAAACCAAACTCTAATTATTCCAAATTCTTAATAGATTAAACATTATTAATTCATAGTAGCTTAAAACTATGTCATTGTACTTGGTATAAAAGTTAGGTAAGTAAGATTACAAGTAGGAAGGTTTTCATTCCAGTAAAGTACATCCACTTACTTTACTCCTACATAATACCGTTTTTAAAATCCAATTATTTTTAATATAAAAATATAACTTCGAAAAAAACTACATTCACGCTTTTTAGTAGATTAAGTCTCAACATATATTTTCCCAGGTTGTGTAAATATTTTTCCTACTAGTTATACTTTATTAGCTGATCCAAATAACTTTCGAAACTATACTAATTTATTATAATTGTAACAGTCAAAACTCAAAAGTGGTTTTGACCAAGGGCGTTTAGTCAAAATTACTAGGAAATCATTAAAAATAATTGTAAAGTGTAGCTTTTGTGTGATTTGTGCATACAAAATTATGACACCTAAGGTACTACAGTAAGGTGACTTTTTTTTCTCATAATATTTTTACCAAATCTAGTTTTTAAATTTTTTAAATTTTTAGGATTACTATCCTAACTTAATTAGGTAATACGTTATTTTATAACATGTTTTAATTTTCTTAAATCATCTTTTAATAATTATCTTTTACCTGACAAATACCTAGTTTCTTCAAATATGAGAAATAATAAAAAGCAACATTACTCTACCCGATGTGGGTAGATGCCATCATTTTATATGTACAAATCACATAAATGTTACACTCTAAAATAGTTTTATTACATATTTTTGATGATTTTTTAGGTTATTTCGTTTGTTCCTAACGCACATTCTTAATTACTATAAGAAACGTCTTTAAAATTTAGCTTCACAGTTATTTTAATATCCTCACTGTGTAGATTTTTAAAATATTTGTTTAGATAATCTAAGGGCGTAAAGGACAAATTATTTAGACTTGGGTATGAAAATGTAAGGTTGTATAGGACAATAGATATACTACATGTACATTATACGCCCAAAAATTTGTGTTTACTTGTTCTTTACTACCATGGTAACTGAACTAAAAAAACAAATGTTATTTACATCCCAATTTTCACGATGAATTCTGTTTAGCTTATCAAATATGATGGGTCGTAAAGGCACTTTTTTTGGGAATTTCGACAAACTAAATATACAGATCGATAGAGAATTAAATTCTAAGTAAAACTGTATAAATAACTCATTTTCGGTATTTTGTCCTTTACGACCTTTGAGCCCAGAGGTATCGAAATTACCATCACCCTCGGAGTTGTTGAATAATCGAAAACTTCGCAGTATTCTCCCATGTCAGCCAAAATTATTGGAACCCAAAATACCGAATAAAAAACATGTTCAAAATGAGCTAAAAAACAGACAAATTAGGGGAGAGGGGGGCAGCTTTGGACAGGGGCAGCTTAGAACAAATGAATTTAAAAATCACTGGTTTCTGCTACAATGGTATAAATCATAATTTATATTGCCAGCACCTCAGATCATGGAAAGAGAATAGATATGAAGTCGCGCGTAACTACAACGAGAACCAGTGTCCCCACATTTCCCCCACCACAGCTCCCACACACACATTCAACTGTGTAAAAACAAAGCGACTGAGAGTCTACGACAACATGTGCAACCGGCTTAAAAGTGCTGTGATTGGCCAGAAGGCGTGCCTTATGGCCAATCAATGGCCGCGTGACGTGACGCACACTTTGAAAAAAGCAATTAGAGAGAAGAAAGATAAAATGGAGTCGATAAGATATCGATACTTTAAATCCTGGGGGCAAGGCTCGAAATTGGTTTAAAAAATGCTTGTATGAAAACCTTTTTATTATTATACGTTATTATTATGTTCTTTAACGATTTTTGCATAAAGGAGTCAGTTCCATTTTGTATGGACGAAAAACTCAGAATCAATTATTGGGACTAAATGAAGTTACCTTATATTAATTTACCCCAACCAAAGCTCAATGTCGTTATCGATGGAGTATAGAAGTTATAGACTGACAAAGTTTGTATGAAAAGTCATGGGTTAAGTAGGTACTTGCGATTTTTACCAGTATTTACAATATTGGTAATATATTATTATTTACTTTAATAATAATAACAGGATCACTGTAATTATTATTAACTACTATCGCGCATTAACTTTTTAATTATGGCGAAATTAGTACCGCCTATGTTTATCAAAAATAATGCCTATATTAGGCTTTCAACTAGCTCTTATAGTAATTACATAGTTGACAGTTACTAATCCCTTCTACTATTGTTATTGTTTTTGTAAAAACTTAAAAATCGCAAGCAACTCATGATTTTTTCATTCAAAATTAGAAAATAGAAAATAATAATTTACTTCTATTTATCGATAATAGGAAACCGTATTAGAACACGAGCCCTGCACTATGTTACGACCGGCACATGCGGCCGTACTGTGTATTTTCACGCGTCAGTGGATATCAGAAGAAATAAAATACATTGCGCAGTAGTTACGCATGACATAAAGTGGTTGCTAACTAAATCGTCAATGTACAACGTGTTTGAATTTTTATCACCACTAATTTCGATATCGCAGTAAATGTCACGGCACTGAATTCGTTCGTAAAAATGTTTAGTTTTTTTTATTTATAAGCAAAATACCAATGGATTTGCAATACTTACATGTGGTAAATGACTTCATTGTTCCTGTAGTTCTTCGTTTCACTTATGTTATTGCACGTTACGGCGCATTATCCAACAATATCGGAGAACATTTCCTCAGTACGACTGAATCGCGACTAACCTGGCGTCGCGGGCGATGTTCGTTTCTGGGCATATCGCGGAGACACGCGCCACGCCCCCGTTTCACATCTATTCCCTTCTATGATCTGAGGCCAGCACAGATGCGCATAGCCGTCACATCTAATTTTTAATATCTAACTGTAGGTTAACCGGCAAAAGTGGTTTTTTGTTTTTGACTGCCAATTTCGCACTTTTTTATTTTGGTTCTAAGGTTTTTGTGGACGTAGTTTTATAAAATAGTGAGTGGTTTGTTTACTATATGGAAGTTTAAATAGTTTCAATGAAGATTTGATAAGAAATTGCGATATAAAAGTATGTTCCGTTATTAAATTTATGTTTTTTTCTGGAAATATACCCATGGGGCAGCTTTGAACGAAATGGTTGGGGCACCTTTGAACTTTATAAATTTTCTTTTTTAAGTGGTATTATGAAACCTTAAGTTTTCTAATACTTCGTAGAAGGTTTTTACATAAAAAATAAGCAGATTACTTTACTGTGACAGATAAAATTTCAAGCTGGGTGAAGTCCGGGCAAAAGCTAGTTTTAGTAGTTGATTGATATTTTTTAAATTATGCAGTTTTTTCTTTGATGTGTCATTAAACAGAAAGTTTATTATTATTTAGTTAATTGATATATCTTATATTTACTTTTTTTTAATAATATCCCTAAGTTTTGTGTTACTTTGTACAGAGTGATGTAAAATAAAATAAACATGTTAAATTGATCCCAAATGACACTGATCATTTAAAATTTTGTTTATTAATTATTTTAAAAATACACATTCATAAATATTCAGTTTTATTTCATTGAAAAAAATACTAATTCAAAACTGCCCCAGGCGTGTTCAAGGCTGCCCCGACTACGGGGCAGTTTTGAACGTTTACAGGTCTGTGCAAAAATCTAAATATCTTAATAAGCGTTCATGAATAATTAAGAAGAACATCATTATTTTGTTGTGTGATAACCATGACCTCTATCTAGGAAGAAAAAATTAATGAAATCGTTCAAGTTTGGAAGATATTTAATAAAGTATGAAAATTGTTCAAAGCTGCCCCCCTCTCCCCTACACAGCAAAAGTATTTTGATAGGGGTTGTCGAAACTTGAAAACACTAAAAGTTAACGACAACGTTAAAGTTAGAATTGATAAAAAATGGGTTAATGGAACAATTGTTAACAAAATTGAACCAAGGTCATACACAATAAGATTAAGTTCTGGTAAAATTTTACGTCGCAATCGTAGGCATTTAATATTGGATAATTCTAGGTTGAATAGGCATACTTATATGGATAGCTATTGTTATGACGATTTTCTTACACCCGAAAGTTTAAATACTTACAGCTCCAGTGTTCCAGAGCAACGTACAAATATCACAAATGATGATATTAATCATGTAACTCGTTATGGCAGGACAGTGAGGCCTCCTGATCGGTGGGGCTACCCGGCTCCAACAATATCATCCCGTACGCGTACGTAACATAGAATAATTTTGTTTTATTTATTTTTAACGTTAATGATGCATGCAAGTTAATAATGTAATATTACATGAGATATGTGGTTAACATAATATTGTTGTTAAAATATTAACTTATTAATGGGCATTAATGTTCACTTAGCCTACTACAATCTCAATTAAGTATTTTGTAATGTGATAAGTTTTTTGATATGATGAATATGAATTTAGCCATGATATGATATGATTATGTATTTCTGAATAAATAACTATATTACTGTATATTAAATTAATGAAATGTATTTTTGATTTAATTTTGAATGAATGAAATGAATTTTTATTTGAATTTGGAATGTATGAAATGTATATTTAATAATATAATGTTATGATGAAAAATGTACTGTTAAGATGAAATGAAATTGATGAAATAATAAATTGAATCATTTAATGTTGAATAATAAATTTTGACAATATTGTGAAAATATTGATAACAGAAAAGTTACTCTTGGTAATTAATTATGTAATAAATTTAATTAGACTAAGTATAAAATATAACATTCAGCATTTTTGACAATGTAAAAAATGTCTCGAATATGTTTTCATTTTATTTTATTTACTTAATAGAATTGTACTTTATTAATATAATATTGTTAAATAATCTTAATAAATAAAGTGATCGTAGCAAGAAAATATTCTGGGGAATAGATGGGATGAGATTTAGCTACAACTTTAATTTAATGCATGTTACTCCTGTTTACTTAATTATTTATTTTGTTTATTGTTTCGTAAAGAAAGGGGTTGTGGGTATACTGAAATCAATTTAAATTTAACTGTCAAATGTTTCTACAATAAACCAGTCATTGCCCAGACCTCGGTGTATTACTACGTCTCCCGTCCTCTGCACCTTTACATTTTGACATTGGAGCATATGCTACACGCCACAGTCAGGTGGTGCACACATAATATTCTAAAGAAGAGCGATGTCTCCAGTACGGCTAGCACGAAAAACTTTGAGTTCAAATCGTTTGCGTATTCGAATCGTTATCAAAAGATTTAGTACGAAAACTACGACCGCGCCCTTGTAAACGTGTCGTAAAGTGAACTTAGTATGAGAAAAGGTTGCACGAAACTTATTAGAGAATCAAAATTGTCACGTTATCATTTAATTTGAAGGTTGAGTATCGAGTTTTGTCGAATACGCAAACGATTCAAAGACGAAAGTTATTCATGCTAGAGGTACTGGCACGGGCTTCTTTAAGCGTAAAAGGAGACATCGATTACTATTAATTATAAGCAAACCTCTGGTAACGAAATAAAGATTTATTATTATATTTATGTTTTCTTTATTTTTACTCGAAGTCCCTATGGTCTTCGGTTTTAACCATAACTCACGGGCTCATGCCAAGTGAGTTACGTTTTATTATTATTATTATAAAATTATGTGCGATTGTTAAAGATTGTAATAAAATAGTACAATACGCGTACTACGAGTGAAATGTAAAAAAAATTGTTATTTTTAATGATTAATGAAACTATTATGAATGTAATAAAACATGTGTGACCTGAAAGAACAATAAACGAATAATAATAAAATTGTGTGAATTTCTTATTTTACCAACCTATAGTTTAAAATTCCCTCAGGGAGCATTCAAGTATTACGTAACGCAATTTTCTCGTAAAACATTACGATGCGTTACAGGGACATTCTTACAAGACGTTACGTAACATTGTTTAAATTTTAACAAAAATTTAGGGAATTAACCCATTTAGCCCTACCGTACCCTATGTGGTACGGTACCTTTATGAAAATATTTTGAAGAACCAAACTGTTGTTAATTTGTAAAAATGATTGTGACAGTAAGCTTAAAGTGATTATTTTACATAAAAATATTTAAAAATATGTTTCAACAAGTGGTTTTGGAAATATTTATAAAATTCCTCGACAGAAAACAAAAAAAATATTTACAATGTATTTAAGAAGGTATAATTTCTTATTATTCATGGTAAATTATGTTATTTATGAATTTTATTTAAAAAATAGAGTACAATAGATAACATGACTACAAAAAAAATATTATTGAGATTATTTTTATAGGGTTTATTCCAGTCTAAAATAGGTGTACCGTATAAGGTACAGTAGGTCTATGCATGAGCACATCATGCGAAAAAATATTTTTTTATTTCTATTATTTTTATTTGTTTTAGGCTATTGATGCTTCACTATATTGCCATAACTCATGAAAAATTTGATAATTTCAGCAAAAATAAAGCAATGTTGGTATTTATCTACTGCTATCTTGTCAGATGACCGCCAATGATGATCAGACTGACGAAGATTTAGGCGATAAAGATAGTGTTAATGTAAATAATTACCCTCAGAGTTTTCTTCGATGGATTTGCTAAATTTCCATCGTCGTGTTGCTAAATGCGATTATGGATAGCACTAAACGTAACAAATCAGAAGAAGCCAGGTCTTCTTCAGCTATCCTCACTAACTTCGGAGAAGGTAGGAAAAAAGAACCAAATGTAGTTAGTATCACAGAAAACGTCTTACAAAATATGCCATGTGTGATACTAGTGATTATGTGATTTTATTTTTATTTTATATCATACAAAAATAAATAAAAACCTTCTTTGAACAACGACTATGTTTTGTTTGCTTATAGACCTACTGTACCCTATATGGTACGGGCTCCCCACGGCCCCCTATTTATGGAATATTTTTTTAAATATTTTTTTCATGATTTTTAGGCTCCCCTTTGTAAGTTTTTGCTGAAAAATCAATTTTTAATTACAAAAATAATTATCGGTCTAAATGGGTTAAAACTCCCAAATTTGCAACCCTTTTCGTTTACGTTTTACGGGGAATCCTTCGTTTGTATTATAGTCTGGTCGTCATTTTTCATTTGTTTGGCTCCACAAAGACGAAGTTGATGCAAGTGGCTTGACAATTCCAGAACCGTCTTCGTCTGCAGCACTCCGGGTGCCAGTGATGAAAGAATCTGAGTGACTAGCAAACCCACAGACAGAGGAGCGTTAATTTCAATCGAATTGTTTTTATAGACCTACTTAGATACTTTGTTAATAGTTGATTATTTTTTAATTTTGTTAAGAATACGATTTTATTTCGAGTAAAATGTTTAATTTCAGTTGGGTTTTTGTTTATAATTGCATTCCCAAAGGTTAAAATAAACATGTTATGTATTTTAAGAGTTTATTAGTAAAAAGAGCTAAAATAGGATATAGGCCAGTAGAATTAGATTTTAAATCGGAAATAATTCCTACAAAAGATTTTATTGCTTTAATGCACAGATGAGACAGGGACAGATAGGAAACGGCCCTATGATTGGTCCGTTCATAGTAAAAGTTCCGGCATCTATGGCTTTCCATTGGGTAGCGCTAAAAGAAAAAAAAATGGTCGTAACTTTTTAATAACGAGACGTTGCAGTAGTACCGATATTAATATATTTTATAACGAGTAACGTTATCGCACCAGTAACGGTACGCGTGCATTCTTATTTCAAAATTCAAATTAATTAAAGAAATAAAAAATCAAAAATAAGTTTTATTTAAAATTTATTTCATAAAAATACAATTAAAAAAAACATAAAAATACAATTTAAAAAAAAATGCACACAACTTTATCGACAAGATTACAATTACAAAGGTAGTCCTATCTTTTGAGCACTTGAGTCTGAAGTAGGTATACTAAACATAGTTTGTACATCCTAAGGAATTATCTACACGTTCGAAGTTAATATACCTTAACCGAATGATTTCTTATTCCGTAAGGAAAATAACAAAATAATAATGGAATAAAAAATCATCCGCTAAACTCGACAGAACCAATAAATGTCTTTAACCCTAGTAAAACTATACAGAATAATCTACTGCGGGTATTTCAAGAAAAATAAATCCCCTTATTACAAAAATAAAGGGGGACTGTGTTTACAAAATTTGTTTCTATTGGCGCAGTCTTAATAATTAATAAATTGTTTATAATAAAAATATGATTTTCTCTAATTACGCTACACTACACAGCCATTAATTTTACTGTATATATGTTACGGTCAAAGTGATAAATGTGAAAATTATGAATAATCGCCGGTTATTATGAATAATTACCGCATGATTTGGTAAATGTGATTAATATGAGGTCATTTATGTGTGTATAAAACTAAATAGGCGGCTTAGGGGTGGCCCAAGGGCCACCCCCGCCGCACCTTAACCTATTTTTCACTTTAAATCAAAACTTTATGTTATAGGCATCATGGAAAAGTAATATTATGCAAGAAACATTCCAAACTCATTATGCCAAATTATATTAATATATGATATCAAAACGTTCAAAAGTTTAAATTGGCTGTACACGAGCACGTACACAAGATGTTGTTCTCTTTTATGATATTTGTTAGTACTAAGGTTGAATTATTAAATAATCACTGTTAAATGTGATTAATTTATCACTTTTACCGCGACTGTCGGTAATTATTCATAATAACCGGTTATTATTAATAATTTTCAATTTATCCCGTAACATATACATGTTTATAAGAAACTCTGGTCCAGATCTAACAATCCAGTTTGGAAATTGTATCTTATACATTTATAAATTTGTCACATAAATCATTATAATTATGTTAGCCTGATATGTTATTCTGATGTAAAAACAATAACACTGTAAAGTTTTATCAAAATCAGTTCAGTAGTTTTTGTGTGAAAGAACAGTAATAAGAAGAGTAACAAACATACATCCTTACAAACTTTTGCATTTATGATATTAGTAAGATTTGTTTACAAAACAACTACGATTTTCTTTAACTAAACGTATTCTATGTAAAATTATAGTCTTTATAACAATGAAACTTACCTACACAATTACATTACTGAGGCAAAAATAACAAAAATCTTAAGTAAAAGAAAGTATAAATCTGAAATAATATTACTCGTATAATGAAATGTTAAGCCTAATTAGAATTTTAAACCTTGGTGAAGTGTGGTACAACTTTTAGGGGGTATTTAGTGCCCCAAGGCTAATGTGAGCCTGGTGTGGTTATGCGCCGCCACGGGTCGGCTATACAGTAATGGGTAGGGAAAGAAATGGATAGGATAGGGTAAAGATTTTAGGAGGCCGGCCCGAGGTTTCATTTATACCAATTACTGAAGGTAGTTGGCCAATAACAGGCGGCAGCCTCGTGAAGGATAGTCCACTGGCCTTGCTTAGGGGATTGTTACGACCTGAAAGAAAGAAAGAAGAAAGAAAGAAAATAACTTTATTTTGGCAACAACAAATTCAGGCAACATAGACACACAAAAAAATAATAACTAAGTTGCCAAAAAAGGTCACCCACTCAGTAATATCTTGACAGTGTGACTGCCAAGACACTGATTTTCAGTGGGTGCCTTTTGCAGCGCTATACAAAAAAAAGAAAGAAATTAGAAGAAAAAAATAATAATAAAAACCATAAATTAATCATTCAAAAAATTCAAATTAAATAATAACAAAATACATCATTCCAAATTAACATAACAATATTACCTGCGCTACTCCCTAAGCCATTCGCCAAACCCGGTACCGGACAGATACCGAGAGTAGAGGAATTGTCAAATAATAATTTTTTTCAGTGATGACATTACTTGACATTTCCTCCGCCCACCTGAAACAATATCACCCATATTAATAAATGTTAAGTAATTACAAGTATAAATCAACAATGGGAGCGGTGAAGCGACTTCGCAGCCGCTTCATCGCTCCCATCCGACCGCACTGGACCAACGCTAACCAGACCCTGAAAAAAAAAAAACATTAACCATAACTAACATTTACTTTTTTCTTCAGCCTAGAAGACTTATACTTTTGAAGTGCCATGGCCTGCATAGTTGATTTTAAACGATTTGGCAGTTTCGACATAAAAGATCCGCGAAGAATTTTATTAATACTATTGCACCAATTATTAATTTGCACTCTACAAACAATAGTAATAAACTGGTCAAATAATTGAGTACGGTGCTGGGTGCAGCCCATGGAGTCGATGAAAACGGAATTTGAAAAATGAGTGCGAATATTTTTTACTACGTCTGGTCTGTGTGCAAAAAGATCCAAATAACTATTGATATGTTTCACTAAATCGCGAAAGATTTGTACAAATTTTGGAGTAGGATATTGAAGGCTTTTGCCTTTCAACAAACTACGCTCTCTGTGGGTAATCCATGAGTGGATTAGAGAAATTTCTTTAGTCACTAATGTGTCATTGCAGGCCTGGCATTTAAAAATAGTTTTTAGTCTTCTAGCTACATAGCCGGCTGTAAAAGCTGACGAATGAACGTTCAGCTTTTCTGTGCGAACTTGCTGAAGCAATGGAATCGCTTCCCCTGGTTCAGCAAGTTCGTGGGGAGTTGAGACTGGAGTGCTCGTAGAGGGGCCGTCTGAAATAAGAACCCTTTCGGGTTCGGGAGTATTATTATCCATTAAAAAAAAACCGTCGACAAGGGTTTCTCCTACATCTGATTCACAATTAGTATTGCGAGACTGAGGGCCCAAAAGGTTTGTAATTAACAACGATTTAAATGAAGTTTGAAAGATGTAGGGACTGGGACTGTTGTTTCTGTGATTTAAAGCTCTTATACGACCAAAAAAATTCTCGAGTGGATCTTGGTTTAAATTTCGAGGATAAAATAAATGCACCCCTTCCAGTTTAATTTCAAACCAAATTGAAATAAAACTTTTCAGGGTGATGATCCAATTCTTTAAGCTCGGTACATATTTTTAGTTGTTCGTATTAGGCTCAACAAAATAAATATTGTTTAAAGTTCGAATTGCCTCCTGCCAAAATTCGACATGTTTCGATACACCCTCAACCTCTTTTACCGGTCCCCGCAACTTGCCAGGAGCGGAGTTTCCGCGAGAGCCGTTGACGCTGTCAAACCTGTCGAAGAACAGCACAGCCTCCGACGTAGTCCCCATGGTACTGCTTACTGGTGTCCCGTCCGCGTGGTTTCCTGTCAAACAATCACTGTACATAATTATAATACACATTATATAAAATTAAGATCGCACAAAACAATCTTATAAAACTGCCCATTATAATATTGAACATGATGTACGGTCAACAGCACGTCAACGTAAACACTGTGGTATCTTACGTAGTTGCGATACGGGCGACTTTGCAACGAAAATGTATAGCTTGATGTGCTGTCGACTGTACCATTTCATTTTCACATTCTCTCTCAGATACTTTCCTTATTCAAACAGAAATAAAAAACGCCTATAAAACTCCATAAGGATTCTGCACACCAAACCCACCGACACTGACTAGAAGTCACAGTCAGTGTCGTTCGGCGACGCTTATACCATTTAGATATGTGCTGAGTCAGTCTGACTGTGACAGTACTGACTGAAGCACCTAGATGGTACCTACTCACGTTCTCGAATACAGTGTGAGTCACGTTAAAGTGTACATATGAAAATAGATGAAACTAGACCTATTTTTATCGACAAAAAAGAGGTCAAAATTTTTTTGAGATTTTTTTTTTAATTTTTATAGATTTTTTTTTCTTTTAATTACTTATTGTAAAGAAAACGTAATAACTTATAAATTAAGCGGTATATCCTGATAAAATAAAAACAGTAATAATGCTAAATAACAGGCAATACTAAAAAAATACATAAAATACACAAAAAAAGGCCAACAAATAATAAAAAATGATACTTTTTCAAAAAAATTTGCTTTTAAATTCGTGTTTTTTTGGTTATTTAAGAAATTTCTTCAAAAAATGCCCCTATAACAGGTGGTTTTTATTACTTTGTATTATACTCTATCGTATTATCTTTGTAAAACCAAAAATCGCATGTCTCTATCCCTATCACAACATTTGCTATGATCGTATGAACAAAGGCCTGCCACAACATTATTCTCCGCTACAGGTAGAGACAATTTTAATTTTAACTAAAATGCTTATTTTACTTCGAAATCTTTTGTTTTTATTTGAAATCTAACTTGTCTTCATCGATATTACAAATCTAGAGCCATTTTCAGTTTCGTTGTTAACGAAGCGTTGAATGGCGCGCCCGGAGAGGCTTAGTTCAAACGATCATTGCAAACGTTGTGATAGGGATAGAGACATGCGATTTTTGGTTTTACAAAGATAATACGATAGAGAACAATACAAAGTAATAAAAACCACCTGTTATAGGGGCATTTTTTGGAGAAATTTACCAAATAACCAAAAAAACACTAATTTAAAAGCAATTTTTTTTTCAAAAAGTATATTTTTTTATTATTTGTTGGCCTCTTTTGAGTATTTTATGTATTTTTTTAGTATCGCCTGTTATTTAGCCTTATTACTGTTTTTATTTTATCAGGATATACCGCTTAGTTTAAAAGTTATTACGTTTTCTTTACAATAAGTAATTGGAAGAAAAAAAATTCTATAAAAAATTTTAAAAAAATCTAAAATTTTTTGACCTCTTTTTTGTCGATAAAAATAGGTCTAGTTTCATCTATTTTCATATGTACACTTTAACGTGACTCACACTGTATATAAAAAATGCTGGATGCGTGCGGTGCAAGACCGGTCTTTGTGGAATTCCTTGGGGGAGGCCTTTGTCCAGCAGTGGACGTCATTCGGCTGAAACGACGACGACGACGACTGTATTCGGATCCACAATACTCGAATACAGGTTTCGAGTAGGTACTTAAGGTATCATCATATTATCATCATCATAAATGTATTTGATATTGTCCCTTTCGGTAAGAACCTTAAAAATATTATGGAGCGTTTGTCAAACCTACCAAAGGAGCTGTATCTCAGCATTGCAGCAGTTTTTTCACTCAATACTTGTATAAGGGAATCAGAAGCAGAGAAACAAATATTGCAGATTCAATATCCGAACTTTATTATTTTCTAATATTTTACACAGTCGGGCAGAGTTTCCTCTTAACTAGTGTCTCGTACTCTACAACGTGACGAGTCAGTACAACAACCGTATTTTATAAACTTCCGTTTCCTAATTTAAATATTATTTTTATACAAATCAAATAAATCTCTATGCAATTATACTTAAGTAAAAATAATAATAATATACTATTAATAAATACAGTGTGAGTCACGTTAAAGTGTACATATGAAAATAGATAAAACTAGACCTATTTTTATCGACAAAAAAGAGGTCAAAAATTTTTTGAGATTTTTTTTTATTTTTTTATAGATTTTTTTTTCTTCCTATTACTTATTGTAAAGAAAACGTAATAACTTTTAAACTAAGCGGTATATCCTGATAAAATAAAAACAGTAATAATGCTAAATAACAGGCGATACTAAAAAAATACATAAAATACCCAGAAAATGCCAACAAATAATAAAAAATGAGACTTTTTGAAAAAAATCTGCTTAAAAATTCGTATTTTTTTGGTTATTTGATAAATTTCTCAAAAAAATGCCCCTATAACAGGTGGTTTTTATTACTTTGTATTATTCTCTATCGTATTATCTTTGTAAAACCCAAAATCGCATGTCTCTATCCCTATCACAACATTTGCTATGATCGTTTGAACAAAGGCTTACCACAACATTATTCTCCGCTACAGGTAGAGACAATTTTAATTTTAACTAAAATGCTTATTTTACTTAGAAATCTTTTGTTTTTATTTGAAATCTAACTTGTCTTTATCAAAATTACAAATCTAGAGCCATTTTCAGTTTCGTTGTTACCGAAGCGTTGAATGGCGCGCCCGGAGAGGCTTAGTTCAAACAATCATTGCAAACGTTGTGATAAGGATAGAGACATGCGATTTTTGGTTTTACGAAGGTACTACGATAGAGAATAATACAAAGTAATAAAAACCACCGGTTATAGGGGCATTTTTTGGAGAAATTTATCAAATAACCAAAAAAACACGAATTTTTGAGCAGATTTTTTTCAAAAAGTATCATTTTTTATTATTTGTTGGCCTTTTTTGTGTATTTTATGTATTTTTTTAGTATCGCCTGTTATTTAGCATTATTACTGTTTTTATTTTATCAGGATATACCGCTTAGTTTAAAAGTTATTACGTTTTCTTTACAATAACTAATTGGAAGAAAAAAAAATCGATAAAAAATTTAAAAAAAATCTCAAAAATTTTTTGACCTCTTTTTTGTCGATAAAAATAGGTCTAGTTTCATCTATTTTCATATGTACACTTTAACGTGACTCACACTGTATAATAATTTTCTTACACTTGAGTGCAGTTCTTCACCTTCATCTTCTTGATCTTCTCTGGAATCACGTGCTCGTCGGTCAACTTGTGCGGCATCCGGATATCTCCAACCTAAAAATGTAAGAATTTTTGTAATGACCAACTTTAGTGTAGGTACATGATAACATAAATGAAAGCAGATACAAATTATCTTGAAAATCACCTGTTATTATGTATATGTTACGGTTTTACATGATAATAGCAGATTTATCTGCCTGCACTGTACATCCTAACTTGTATAAAACAAAAAGAACTAAACTAATATAAACATATCATACCTTTAAAATTTTCTTCAAAGTAAGAGCAGGAGTGGTGCCTTCACACAAGTAAGGTAAACGGCTACTAGTTCGTGATAGTACGTAAGTTCGTAAGTTTTTTTTTCTAGCTCAAATAATAAGCAAATGGAATATTATTTATAAAAATTCTTCATTACTACAAAAACTCTAGGTATTATTTAAGATATCTCAAAAACCAAGTACCAACATTGTGGCGCCAAAAATGAGAGCAATATGAAGCTTCAAACTCTCAGAAAGCCAAAAACATCCGTGCGGCTTGCAAAGGTTGCTCTCACCGTAAGGTTAGCGCTCCAACTTCTTAAGCTTATAAAAAGGCAAAGGAACGTCCATTTAAATAAAACTTGTAATAGTGGTTTCATGTGTTCCTTGACAATTGATTTGGCTTAGAAAAAAATTATATGAAAACGTAGAATTCCTTTAAAATTGCGATTAATAGACTCACGAAATAGCGTACATATTATTTTTCGGGTGTCCCCTATTTAAGAATAAGAATAAGAATAAGAATAAGAATAAGAATAAGAAAAACTTTATTTGACACAAAAGAAAACAAAAACAGAACAAAGGGACTTAAAACTATACACGCATAATATTTTGTGCCAAAAAGGCGCCCGCTCAGCATTAATCGAGCCACGCGTGCATGCACGCGTGCCCCGACACTGGTTTTCAGCGGGTGCCTCTCCAACCAACATTTTAAATACAAAAAACAAAACATTAAACAAGACATTGACATTGACAAGAGGGCGCCACTATCTCACCGCACCAATTTTGCTATGTTGAGAAAATACACACAAAAAATAAAAAAAAATAAAAAAATTAGGAATACAACACTGGAGTCGACTCATGACGCCAGCCCCCCTAGACAAAATGCACTTTTATAAATGAATCAAAAATCGAATTTGTCAAAAAATCCATAGAAAAAAAGGCTTAGCGATCGCTTTTGGACTGACTTGCAAATATAATGTGCACTTTGTCCAGACCCACAGGATAAATGTCATGGCCATGGTTATGGCCAACCCAGTGTGCACCAATGCAAGGACAAAAACAAAAAATCACACAATCACAATTCACAGATCGACCAGACAAACATAAAATAAAATAAATTATTTCAACTTTAAAACATTTATAAAAATGTTTAATAAATTATACCATTTAAATACCCTTAAGCTATTTCACTTCCCCTGCGAATGCCACAAAACTCAAAGGCGTGAAACGGGAAAAAAAAAAAAAACAGAGAAAAGAAAAAAAAATAAAAGAAAATGGTTGAAGATTTATTGACGACCACATGCTGCCACGCAACAAAAACGTGATTTCACCCTTGGAACTGGACTTCACCACTTTGATTCCTGATTTTGATTTTGAAGAAAGTGATTTATAGCTACACACTACAAAGGTCAAGCCAGAGAACAGAATAAATAAAATAAAATAAAGCAGGCCCAAGACGACGCTAAACGGAGTGCCCGGCGTTTTGATTTCCACCCATTGCCTTGGTTTTTTGGCATGAAGTGCGAAGTAACTTGGTGAGAAAGCTAACCATTTACATAAAGTTTAGTTCGTTACATCGAATTTAATAAAAATAATACTAATTAACTTTCCCCCATAGGATGCACTCATGCGCAGGGAGGGCCCCGAGAATGAAAATGGGGAATAGGAATGGGAATGGTGCAACCTTGGAAGAACCCAGCGCTCTATGATCATGATCACGGCCTCTGTCCATCATTTTACTGCGGCTTACCGGCGCCAAGACGCCCTGATAGGTCTCCTACGCTTGCCGCGCATGACCCGTTGGTAAGTAACCCATCATTGTCAATCTTTTGCAATTCCATTAAATATTTTCTCAGATGATGTTTAAAAGTGAATTTTGTTTTCAGGGCGCGCAGAGGAGGAGGCAGGTCGTTCCAGCACCGGGACGCCGCAAATCTGAATGATCCGCGAAAAGCTGCTGTGCGATGTTTGGGTGTAGCAAATATGTGAGTGCATAGCCTCTTTGGATATCTACTCTGAGCTTGGGCCCATTCCAGTTTGCTGAACAGATACTTAGGCCTTGCACTATCCAGTATGCCAAACAACATGGTGGCCAGGTGCAATCTTCGCCGAGCAGCCATCTTTAACATGCTTGATGAGTTCAGGAATGGCGTGATGTGTGATCTCGGAGGCACAGTGAAACAAAAACGGGCGCATATTTCGTGACACTACCGATTCAAGGATATTATGGATAACACTTTGATGCTTGGTTTTTAAATAATTATTTATGATAATTTAAATGTAAGTTATGAAACAAATAATGCATTTATTTAAGTTTCTCATGACCTAAATTCGGTATATGTGTCGCAGTCGGATTGTATAATCCGCCGTTTTACATTACCACTAGGCATTTTACATTACAGCTCTGTTTTGTAATACGGCGGTTCAACGTTTAGGCGGATTGTCATTGCGATACGTTCTTCAATACGGCGGCCCACGTTTAGCCACATCGTACTACTATAGATTGTAGGGTGACCATACTTACAAAATAAAACAATGTAAAATGAAAATAAATTTTAATAAGACAGATTTTAAGAATTATTAACTACCTTGGTTACTGTATACTAAATAATATATTTGGCTTCAGTATTTTTTTTTTTACTTATTTATAAATCACAAGGGATAGCCATCTAAAAAAAAGTAACTCAAAACAATTAGACTTTTCTAAACTTTTAAGAATTAATTAGATATTTGGCTTTAGTCTTTTTAGACATTAAAAATCATCAAAGGGAACAGGTAACTCAAAACAATAAAGTTTTAGTCATTTTTTCTGGGTTATTTTTCTTTAAGATAAAATTATCTTCACCGGGCACAGCCATGATTTCATATTTTTACACTAATAATATTGTGTAGGATTCCGCCGAAGACCAGAATCCATAGCCACTTTGTCCGGCAGCGCCACGGATTTGAAAATAGGAACTAAAAACTGTCAAAGCGGCGGGTAATGACACGCTGTTTTACATTACGGCTAGCCGTATTGAAGAACGTTTGGCGCCGAATACATTCCGGCGGATTTTCATTCAGTCGTATTCAATCCGGCTAAACGTTAATCCGCCGTATTACAAAACAGAGCTGTAATGCAAAATGCCTAGCTGTAATGTAAAACGGCGGATTATACAATCTGACTGCGACATATGTTTCGTTCACTAGAATTTATATGACACGAGTCTGAAGTTCACATAAATGACCAATTTTAAGATAAATTAGCATAAGTTGTACCAGCATAATTTTGGTTTTATTTCGATTTATTTTATTTATCTTTGTTTATTTGTATTGTATATGGGATAGATAATAGTTAATTGACACATTTTGACAATAATCCATGAATTTTACTTGGGGAATTTGGAATAATCAGTATCACGAAACAAGGAACCGTATAATTGTTACTTTTTTCCAAGTTCGTGATAATTATAAATGTATGGTGCTAGGTACTTTTATGACACATACCATCAAAGAAATCGACATATTTTTTTAGTTTTTAATACTTACCTACCTAAGAACTTAATTAATTACTTACTTTTTATTATGAGTCATTGGCGTATCTGGGGTTATTTTCAGGGGGGGGGACTCCCCTTACTTGAAACAGCTCCAGGGGTGGGATTATGAGGAGAAGGGAGGGGATTAGTCCCCCCCTCCTCCCCATAATCCCACCCCTGGCATCTAATGGCTTGTGTAAATATTTTCACATACTTATCGTTACAAATAACAAATCAAAATTTTATGGGTACGAAGAGGGGGGGGGGGGGGGTAAGACCCCCCACATTTCTAATGGTTAAATAAATATTTACACATATCGCTAGAAATAACAAATCAAAATTTATGGGTACGAAGTGGGGGGGGGGTAAGTTTCCCCCCCTAAATTTCTAATGGTTATATAAATATTTTCACATATTGTTAGAATTAACAAATCAAAATATTATACGTAGGGTAGGTACGTACCTACCTAGCAAGACTCACATTATTTCTTATGAATATTTCAGGTAAGTAATATCGTCAATTTCACAAAATTATTTTATTCTAAATTTATATTATCGTTTTTAAATTTATTAAACCCTTAATCATTATTAAAATATCCTAACTGGATGCATAAAACCTTATCCCGAAATAGGGGACATGAGTTCACGAACTTAGAAACAGAGCAAAATTTTGTCACGAAACAGGATCCAAACAAGAGGTCCGCAGAACAATTAATATAAAAAAAAGTTCAAACTATACAGTGTGAGTCACGTTAAAGTGTACATATGAAAATAGATGAAACTAGACCTAATTTTATCGACAAAAAAGTGGTCAAAAATTTTTTGAGATTTTTTTTTCTTTCAAGTACTTATTGTAAAGAAAACGTAATAACTTTTAAACTAAGAGGTATATCCTGATAAAATAAAAACAGTAATAATGCTAAATAACAGACGATACTAAAAAAATACATAAAATACTCAGAAAATGCCAACAAATAATAAAAAATGATACTTTTTGAAAAAAATCTGCTTAAAAATTCGTGTTTTTTTGGTTATTTGATAAATTTCTCCAAAAAATGCCCTTATAAAAGATGGTTTTTATTACTTTGAATTATTCTCTATCGTATTACCTTTGTAAAACCAAAAATCGCATGTCTCTATCCCTATCACAACATTTGCTATGTTCGTTTGAACTAAGGCTCTCCGGGCGCGCCATTCAACGCTTCGTTAACAACGAAACTGAAAATGGCTCTAGATTTGTAATTTTGATAAAGACAAGTTAGATTTCAAGTAAAAACAAAAGATTTCGAAGAAAAATAAGCATTTTAGTTAAAATTAAAATTGTCCCTACCTGTAGAGGAGAATAATGTTGTGGTATGCCTTTGTTCAAACTATCATAGCAAATGTTGTGATAGGGATAGAGACTTGCAATTTTTTGTTTTACAAAGGTAATACGATAGAGAATAATACAAAACAATAAAAACCACCTGTTATAGGGGCATTTTTTGGAGAAATTTATCAAAGAACCAAAAAAACACGAATTTTTAAGCAGATTTTTTTCAAAAAGTATCATTTTTTATTATTTGTTGGCATTTTTTGTGTATTTTATGTATTTTTTTAGTATTGCCTGTTATTTAGCATTATTATTGATTTTATTTTATCAGTATATACCGCTTAGTTTAAAAGTTATTAAGTTTTCTTTACAATAAGTAATTGGAAGAAAAAATATTCTATAAAAAATTAAAAAAAAATCTCAAAAATTTTTTGACCTCTTTTTTGTCGATAAAAATAGGTCTAGTTTCATCTATTTTCATATGTACACTTTAACGTGACTCACACTGTATACCGAAGTAGGGGGCACTTACCTTAATAGGCAAAAGATTGTCGCCATGATGCGACCACTCCACGGACCATGAATACCAATGCATGGTCGCATAATCTTTTCTTTGACTCGCCAAAATTTACAAAGCCGTCGACCCTATCCACTGACTCCACAAATGTTAATTGTGGAGTCAACGCCACCTCATCGAAGACTACTGAGCACAATCTCTTTTTGTCATCCCAAGAAGAGATGTGTTTTTTCAGTTGCTGGAGCAAATTTACATTCAATCCAGGCTGAAACTTTATAGTCTGCGCAAATGTATTTAAAGTTCTACGGCTGGGTAAAATAAATATGTGGCGCAACAGCTCATAGGCTTTCGGGCTCCTTTTTAAAAATACCAATGAGTCCACCTTTTGTTGATGTGTATATAGGGTTGCCAGGCGTCCGGCTTTTTAGGGACTTGTCCGGCCAAATATTGCCTTGTCCGGCCTGTCCGGCCAAATATTGCCTTGTCCGGCCTGTCCGGCCAAATATTGCCTTGTCCGGCCTGTCCGGCTTTTTATTTGGTTGCCGCGCCAAGCAAAAGTCGAGCCACAGAATCATATGAAGCGCACGCATCAGGATGTTGGTTAGCAACCGATGATGATAGTACTCACTCATACATGTCCGGCTTTTAGGGTAAAATGTCCGGCCAAATGAAGCACAAAGTCCGGCTTTTGTGATTTTGGACCTGGCAACCCTAGGTGTATACCGCCTCTGTTTTATTGGTTTATTTGCAAGCTCGACCTGTAATCGATAAAATTAATAACGGTAATAAATAATACATACACACGACAGTTTATGACGTGAAGAGTGAAATGATAGACCTTCCTTACTAATGAGGACGACAACGTAAAGCTCTTACAGCCGGTGTTAGGAAGTAGTAATCAAACTGTAAGGGCGTGTTCTATTTTTCAATGTGTAAGTTTAATGTTGTATCAATATACCCACAAAATTTCATAAAGCTCAGATTTGTGACTCCTTAAAAAATTGCAAAAATGTTTATATTATTATGGAAAAAATAATTTTCGTTAATTCTCCATACAAAACGGCAATTTCATACTTTAATAACACACCTTATAGTATAACCCAGCTGATTTACTTACTTGCATCATCAAGAATGACTTTGCTTGAGGGGTTAAATTTTTAATTAATTGTTTAAAGCAATCCTTATTGCTCAAAGTGGCCCTTTCTAAATTTTCTTCGAAAGATCGCAATAGCCGCCGTTTGGAATTAATTATGTTTCGACATTTGTGGTACATTTGTCTACATTTCGGTGTTAGATTTCTGATGTTTTTAACAATTCTGTCCCTTGATACTCCTGGTATTGTGTCTGTAAAAATATAATTCATAATGTAATTTAAAAAAAAACGTTTTATAGAATAAACAGATGCTTGCAGATCGCTTCTACACTCGACGTCAAATAAATCGCACATCCCGCGACAAGCATTTTCAAACGTATGCATCCCCACTTCCCACCAATATTGGTACCATTTAAAAGCCTAGTTCTAACCTTAATTTCATTAAAGGAAAGGTTTTTACCCCAAAAATGTGTCTTTAGAAGGATCCAGAAGTCACTTCTTCAAAAAATAGGTAGTTACGCTACAGCCAACTTTTATGGCTATAAAACTGTTAAGTTGGGTTTAATTGCTATCCATCTGTTAAAGAGGACACGTGAAATCATTATTTGGTTTTATAACCATAAAAATAGGTCTAATTGATCCCATAGGTGGGCCCAAAGTGAGGTATTTTTTCAAGTCACATTTATGGTATATGTTATTCATTTATTAAGTAATTAAATGTGTTTTTCTTTAAGGATATTTATTGGGCTTTCAAATAACACCAATATTGTTAGGGCACCATGATTGTGTCAGAAGAAAATCGTTAAAGTTTGCGTCGCGGAAGGTGCGGTTTATTTGATGTTGAGTATAGTTCGGATCTCGTACTATAAGTATTGTGTGGTGGAGGTGTGCTGGATGTAACTGGACTCGATGGCCTGTGAACAGCTTGGGGGGATACATTTGCATCAACTTGACGCGTTGATGCCCCTAAAATAAAAGATAACATGTTGAAATTTATAATCTAATAGCTTTTTCCCGCGGCTTCACCCGCGGGAAACTCAGTATTTCAGTAACAGATCGTCATAAATTGTAGCCTTAGTTATTCTGGGTTATAAACAATAACACTGTAAAGTTTCATCAAAATCCGTTCAGTAGTTTTTCGTGAAAGAGTAAACAACATATTAACATCCTCCGTTTTATCGACTTAGATGTGGAGTTTTGTAAAATCCTTTCTTAGCGGACGTCTACACCCTATAAGGAACCTACCTGTTATTGTTTTTGGATAGTCTAAATTACCATGATATTATTGTTTCTAAAATAGTTTTTCTGTTACCGTAATCATATCAAAATAATTAGGTAAGTATATGATCGAAATACATAATAATTTAGTGAAGTAAAGAAGTAAAATGTTCGGATTGAGAAAGGTTATTAAAGAAATTTAATTAATAAAATAGATATTATTTATTATACCTTCAGAAGCAGCAATATTTTCCACATTTAACAGATGTGGCTCTGATTGTACATGGGCGGATACAGGTTCTGAATCTGAAATAAATTTCAATACAACATATTAAAATTTAATGTAAATACCATTTAATTTTATTTTATTATGATGCCACAATTATTTTAAATTAATTTTAAAAATACAGTTTTATGATAGAATAATGCAACCTTTAGTAATTGAAGTGCATTGCCAAAATCCTGTAAAACTAAATTGATTGACACATTTCAAAAGTAATTGAAAAGATAATTAACCCTAACAACTAAGAAAACGTTTCTTTTTTGGAACAACATTCAAAATAATACTGCTTATTAAAACATTACAAACGAAAAAATAATATATGGATCATTCAGTTTAAATGATAATTTAACTTATAAAGTATGTTCGAAGAATATTGTAACTTCTAAATCTAGCTACTTTACCAAGCACTATAATATATATTACTATACTATATATATATATTATCTACTTACTACGAGAACACTAACTAAAACTATCTACCGGCTAAGTGCGAGTCGGACTCGCGAACCGAGGGTTCCGTACAAACCTGTAGGTATATAACTTTGATTTTGTTACAGCTTAATAGGTACTATAGATCTGAGTATTTGATATGAAATTCAATTTAATAACTCTACATGTTCATGACGAAAGGAGTAGTGACGACACACATTTTACCACTTGGAAGTGTCTCTCGCGCAAACTATTCAGTTTTTTGAAGTCTATAGATACCCCACACATAGGTAAGATGAAAAAAAAAATTTCAGTTTCAGTTCTAAGTACGGGGACCCCGAAAATTTATTGTTTTTTTTTATTTTTATGTAAAAATCTTATGGCGGTTCACAAAATACATCTACTTACAGTTTTAACAGTATAGCTCTTATAGTTTTCGAAAAAAGTGGCTGTGACATACGGACGGACAGACAGACAATACAATACATGACGAATCTATAAGGGTTCGGTTTTTTGCCATTTGGCTATGGAACCCTAAACATTGTCAAGTTGTGCCAAGTTAATATTACAATACACATTGATAATGAAATACTAGAAGGTCCACACTCACATAATTATTATCATAAATATAATATTTTGTTGCAAAATACCGTGACAGTGAAAAGATCTCATAAATACCTTCATAAAATTTAATTATTTATTTATTTATTAATTGATAAAGGTACACCAACAGCAATACACATTTAAGACATTCACAGTATACAACACATATTGGGGTTTTCAAAAATTAATTAGAATTTGTACCTACATTTATTAAAATAATTTAGATTAAGCTTAATTAATATTATGTATAATGTTGCAATGCCCTCACAGGGCTCATGTTCTGGGACTATTTTATTTTTAATACCTTGTTTGTACCACATGAAGCAATAAAGATATTATGATTATTATGATTATGATTATTAGTTTAAATATGTTTGCCAATTACAGGTATACACAACAATTTCCAAAACATTGCAGCTTATTAAATATATTATTTGTGTATGTGTACAAAACACTAAAAATTTCACAATTAACGAGTCAAGCAATTATCATTACTATTCTACATTTCAAATATTTTGTAACTACTAGTTAGGTGAAATTTTACCCATTTGCTCTGAAGCAACTTTTATTTTGTGGTTCAGACTATAACTATGATCATGGTTGATTGCAACCAGATTTCTGATAATATCATCCTCTGTAAAGGTTTAATTTTAATATGTTATGCTTTTAAAGTATGTATTATAAATTATTTATTATTAATAATAATAATAAATAACTTTATTAACACACATTACAAAAAACAATACAACAGATTTTAAAAGAAAAAGACGAATGCATGTTAATAGGGCGCCCGCTCAGTTTTAGTTGGGACACCTTATAGGATGTCCCGACACTGATTTTCAGCGGGAAGCCCTATTAGCTACTGCGCATCCCTACCGGCGAGCCTGCTGGTGTAAAAGGAAAATAATGTTAATATAACAGATGTTAGAGTTTAACCTGATGATAAATGATCTGCCAAATGTTGTTAGGGAGTCAGTGTGCCTTTTGTTCGCTGACGATCTAAAATTGGCTAGGAAAGTCAGAGACCAGCTGGACTGCGATGGGCTGCAGGCAGATATTGATAGGGTAGTGCAGTGGAGCCATAGGAACAAATTGTATTTCAACGTCTCTAAGTGTTCGGTAATGTCATTCACGTTGTCAAAATCACCTTACAAATTCATATATACAGTAGACGGTGCTCCGATGCAGAGAGTAACGGAAACAAAGGACCTTGGAGTCTATTTTACAACCGATCTCTCTTTCCGGGGACACATCATTAAAGCCTGTAAGAAGGCATACCGGAATTTAGGGTTCATTTTGCGTCAATCACGAGAGTTCACGAATCTGAATGCAGTGAGAACTTTGTACGAAGCACTAGTAAAGAGCCACCTGGAATGCAATGCATTCGTCTGGTCACCCCATGAGGCTAAATATAAGACTATGATAGAACGGATTCAAAACAAGTTTACCAGATTTTTATATCTGAAATTGTATGGCGTATATCCGTTCTATCCACTCATGTATCCAACTTTATTTGTACTCGGGATGGTGGGGTACAACAAACTAGAAGTTAGACGGGATCTAAGCCTGGCTACGTATATGTTCAAATTAGTACGGGGGCGGGTATGCAACCAGAGCCCCGATTACGGTAACTTATAACGTCAACAATCCAGACACGCTTCTCGATTCTGCGATACGATTGGTCGTTCAACAGCGTACGTCAGCTGTTTTGACCAATCGTATTGCAGAATCAGAAACGCGTCTGGATTGTAGACGTTAAAAGTTACCGTAATCGGGGTGCAGGTCGTACTGCAGTCGATGACGCTTTGTGTGCCGGACCGGTACGTATGGCGGCGCCGGCAGCCTCCTCTATTCGCAATTCCGAATGCAAGAACCAATATGCTAAAAGAGGCGCCAATTACCAGAACGTTGCGTACACTTAATGTAGTAGCTAGAACCGTTGACATATTCAGCTGTTCTTTGACTGAATTCACAAAGGTTACATTATTTATTTTATGTTATAGCCATAGCGGCAATCTTAATTGTTAAATATGTACTAATTAATCTACTCTATCGCATTGGGGTAACCTGTAATGTTAGAGCTAAGATTGTTGTTATTAAATAAATAAATAAATAAATTTAAATTTAAAACTAAAACAGCACAGAAGGGATACGCAGCAACTATTAGTCGCGGGGTACGTGGACACGAACATAAACCAATACTAATAATAATATAACACAGACACAATTCGATAATTATCAGGAAGAAATTATTTAAAACATTTAACATAAAATTTACAATAAAAAGTTATTTCCATTACATACTTACAAACACGGACAATACAATAAAATTCTACCAATCCTATGTCTTCTCCACTTCACGCGAGGCAACTCAAGGAACAAAGATAGTGAGGTGAAAAAAACAAAGAGAAGAGAAAAAAAAAAAATGAACGAAAAAGAACTGACATGTCAAACGTGACAGTGTGTCGTTCAAATAACGATTCGACAAAATAAAAATAAAAATAAAAATTAACCTACCACCGACAGAGTGAAAAATCACTTTCTTTGGCTCTTTATTAAAACAAGTCCATGGTTTAATGCAATAACTCATCTGCCAATTACTGAACTCAATAGTAACTAGTGATTCTGGGGAATATGAAACTTTAATTTAAAAACTTATGGGGTTGTATATTTCTTTGTTTGGTATTACTTTCAAAGGGCTGGAAACTGAACTTAACAAAATTTAATTAAATATTACTTAGTAATGAAGAATGTTCACTCATTTTGTTTTTTAGCTTTCTGTATTCTCTGTTAAAAATAAAAAATACACGTGAAAGAATTATTTCGATACGTCAATTAGTTTGCAAGATATTGAATTTTAAAAGTGCGGGCGGCGGCCGGCCCGCCATTTTATGCGCGTGACGTCATATTACAGTGACTGGCTCATATTTGTATGGGTGGAATCTTGCAAGCTGAATTAAGACCCACTTCCTGGCAACCGATTAAGCTGAAATTTCGCAAACACATGTGATTTGGATGACCATGCAATATTATGATGACATGGAGCTGATGTGATGATGGAGCTGGAAGGTGGCCATAGGAACTCTATAATAAAACGACTTAAATGCATCGAGTTTGGGCTCGTTCGTTTTGTATTGATGAGTATTTTAATTCTATATAGTAATCGGGGTCTAATGATGGAGCTGGAAGGTAATTCGCAATAAAACGACACAATCGCATCAAGTTTGGGTTTGGTTCAATTTTAATATCTGTGATGGGTCTGGGTGTTAATATGTATAATAAGTTTGTATTTACAAAAAAAAATATTTAAGTATGTTTATATCCGTTTTCTAGTGAGCGGACACTGTGAATGTACGTCACGCGTGGTCACGTGACCGTCGGCGGGACTCAATATTTAAGCGAACTTTGAATGCCTATAAAATCATAACTACTGGGTATTTTTGAATGAAATAAAAACTAATGTATTTGTAAATGTAAAAGCTTAACTGTAACATAGGTTTCAAGTGATTTTGCATACCTAGTAACATTCTCAATTATTTGCATCTGGGTTGAACATACCTTAAGTTCCATTATCTGGCATCAGCATTGAGTTGGACTGATCTTTATCAGTAGCTAGAAAGAAAAAAGAAACAACTATTGAAATATCCTGCATTGAGAACTAGAAAGATTTTTAAATAAATGTTTACTGAATGTTTTTTTATTTTATTCAATAAGTACACATACAGGTTACAGTCATTTACATATCAAAATACATAAACAAAATGAACAGTGTCTAGACTCCAACCTACAAGTAGCGTACATTTAAGTAAGTTACGATGATTTTATTTACGTTGCACAATTAATAAACACATACAAAATGCTCAAAAGACACAACCCTATAAACTGTGTTAAAAAAAGGAAAAAGTTATCAATTATTTTTTGTATTATTATCAATATTTATATTTAAAACTGTGTCAATGCTTCTGCGAAACGAGTGTAATTTTTGTTGAAATATATCAAATTCCGGATTCTCTAACGCCATGTCATTATAAAGTCTGCGCATCCTAACCAGGGGATTGTAAAAAGAGGTGTTATTTAAAAGAGTTATAAATGTACGTATTTTATGTAGGGTGCCTTTTCCAAAGAACAGATTTTAAAGACAATTTGTATTAATAACTGCAACACAATATTAATACTATAATGAAAATATCAAATCAATTTATTAATGAAATGTAACATAATGTCTTTTTATTTTAGATTAATTTTACTACAAGGTTGAATAAATAAATTATTAGAAATCAACTTACTGGATGATTTGATCAACAACAGCTTGGAAGGTCGCCGAGATGTTATTTCCTCGTGGATAAATAAAGTAGGACATCCATTCATGACCCTTATACAGTGTGAGTCACGTTAAAGTGTACATATGAAAATAGATGAAACTAGACCTATTTTTATCGACAAAAAAGAGGTAAAAATTTTTTTGAGATTTTTTTTAATTTTTTATAGAATTTTTTTTCTTCCAATTACTTATTGTAAAGAAATCGTAATAACTTTTAAACTAAGCGGTATATCCTGATAAAATAAAAACAGTAATAATGCTAAATAACAGGCGATACTAAAAAAATACATAAAATACACAAAAAATGCCAACAAATAATAAAAAAATATACTTTTTGAAATAAATCTGATTTTAAATTCGTGTTTTTTTGGTTATTTGATAAATTTCTCCAAAAAATGCCCCTATAATAGGTGGTTTTTATTACTTTGTATTATTCTCTACCGTATTATCTTTGTAAAACCCAAAATCGCATGTCTCTGCCTCGAAACCTCAGCCTCGAACTTAGCGGGCAGCGGCGCGGGAGCGGCGGCGGGGCGGGAGCGGCAGGATCTTATGCGTAAAATCAAATAGACCGGTTCTCGAAAACAGCGGCGCGGCAGCGGCGCCGGAGCGGGCAACGAGCGGGCAGCGGCGAGGGAGCGGGCAACGAGCGGGCAGCGCACTCCTTCTTTTGCCCACAATAAATCGAGCGTAAGGAATAAATTTGAATCGAAATAAAATTGTCGCCGTTGTTCAGACATTTCGTTCGCGAATAAAAACAAATATCTCAACAACACAAGCCCGAACACAACAATTCGCCGCTAAAGCGCCGCGCGAGCTGCCCGCTGGTTTCGAGAACGGGTCTGCGTTGCCCGCCCCGCTCCCGCGCCGCCGCCGCCGCCGCCCCGCTGCCCGCTAAGTTCGAGGCTGAGGCCTAAAGCCTGCAACGCTTCATCTCGCGGCAGCGAAAACAGCCTCGCAGTCGCCTTGGTGGACGAGCAGCCGGTCACGATGCACTTGTTGATAGGCATATCTGAAACAGAACATAAAAAAACTTAAATACGGTGAAATGAACACGAAGAAAAACAGAAGTAGCAATGACAATGTTAAAGTTGTTAAATAAACTTAAATAAACTTTAAATAAACTAATAAACAATTGCTTTTTTGATGATATTTTCGGAAATTTCGAAACAACACGCATACTTAGGTGATTGTTTTCTCGTGCGATTTTGAGTAGTTAGTGTGTGAACGTGTGATAGTGAATGTGGTAATAATGAGTGAGTGATAGGGATATGCCTAACCATACGTACAGTGCTCGTGAGTAGATACGTAAACATGGTTTATGTTACGGGAGGGCACGTGGAAACGCATCTGAAGTCGCATCGGTAAGTACCTAGCTCTAAACTTAAATGACATTCCTTTTTAATGTAGGAAATGAATAATCTGGTAATTTTGTGTAGAAAATACTCCCGCCGTCGCGGTAGGTAGTGGCGGAAAGCGCTCCAATACACTCACACACACATAGGATACAGCAAACTAATTTAAAACGAACTTTAACTTTAGTTAGTCAAAGAAAAATACCTATTTACACTTCCTACTTTACGTGGCTTCCTTCAGTAGACTATCTAACATGATAAGCGAGCGATCCGCGTAGCTCGATGGGTGCCACTGCAGTACAGTTGATGTTGCACGGAAAATATTCGCTAAAAATTCCACTTTCGTTTGTAATTTTTTTTTTGGTGGATAATGCGTTTATGTAAGTCATAATAGATCACCTAAATAAATATGGCGAGTATTGAAATCAACACCCTGTATGTACTAAAGAAAATTAGGATAGGGTTAGGGGAAATAGTTGTATTATTAATTCAGGTACCTATTAAATTAATACTAGCACTTACTTTGACCAAAGTTCTTGATGTTGATCACTCACAATTACAAAACGTTAAACTTACGTTGATCACTAAATACCTAACATTTAGTTGGGAAATGTTATTTACCATTATCAGTGTTTATCGTTCGTTTCACTTTGTTGTAATAAGTGCACATGGACATTTAAAAAGTATAAAATTAGGAATGATATAATTGAATTACGAGGTAAGTGTTCCCAGTGCAGTGCCGAAAGTCATTTAACTAGTTCAAAAAAGACTGAAAATTTCCAGGAATTCGTTTGTAAAGTCTATAACTTTGATAAGATGTTCAAGCACAATCCCACGAAAAGATCAAAACTTACCCCTTACAATAGAAAAAAAATTGCTAAAGAGTTGTGCTACAAATCCGCAATTAAAGTACCTACACAGAGAAATAACCTCAAATTTGATGACTGCTTCCGAACTCAAAAATCCACCCATACCAGGCCTGGCTCACTCCGCGCGGTACATCCGATAATTACCTACAGCGAAGCGCCCCGCCGGCGGGTATTATATCAGTCGAGTGTCACGCGCGCGCCCGTCAGGACGCTGGCGTGTGTTGTAGTATCTAATTCTATGATCGAAGTATTATTTAAAAATGGACATAAAGAGAAAGAAATATTATTGTGCGGCGTTCGGGTGTTTAAATTCGAAAAAAAATCTACCGGATTTATCTTTTTTTTCGCTTCCCAAAGATGCTGAAAGGTATGTTGGCCATGTAGGTAATCAATAATTCTTAGGATAGTATAGGAACCTAACCTACCATGACTACTGCTCAGAATGCGTTCGTTCGTTTCAGCCAAATGACGTCCACTGCTGGACAAAGGCCTCTCCCAAGGTTTTCCATAATGAATGCGTACTTACCTACATACGTACCTCATTACAAATAAGTAGATTAATTATTTTTTTACTAGACAGACAGCAACCCTAACAGCGTAAGAAGAGTTCAGAGGCACGCGATAGAGAGAGACAAAACTTGTAGGCGAATAAAATTGTAGGTACGTAGTGCTGTGCGAGCTGAATTCCACTGTATCGCGTCGTAGCAAGACTCGCATTTATTTAAATCGTCTTGCGGAGTAATCCTTCTGTACCTGTACTATTACTTATTCTGTGCCCATATTACCTTCCATTGCAGCTTTAAGAATTTATAATCCGAATCTAGACATCAACATTTACCACATTCAAATCCAATTTTTTCACTCTATACTATTGCCAAAACATTATCTCGGGACAATTATTTCCAAATTTTCATTTTTATTTTTGGAGTGACGAGCAACTCGATTATTAAAAAACTACATACAAAAATTCAAAAAAACAACTTTGACAATTGATGCCACGGGATCGTTTTTCGAAACAATATATTTGCCGGATCATACTAGTGCTACGAAAATACTATTTTTGTATGTGGGGCTTGTAACCTTCAATGATAAACACAAATCAGTTCCTATTTTTCAAATGGTGACCGATTCTCATTCAGAGGTTTCTATTTTGGATTGGTTAAGGAAGTGGTTATCATAATATGTAGATACTCCACCCAATGAAATTATTATAGACGACTCATCGGCGTGGGTGTCAGCCTGTGTTCAAGCTTTTACATTATATTGTACGACTAAACACTATCTATCACAATTGTTTTCGATCTTAGAGAGAAGTAGTAATACTGTAAAGCCCAAAGCATATATCAGGCTTGACACGAGCCATTTTATTAAGACATTACATAATTTGGCTTGTTTCAAAACAAAAGTTGATTCCAAAGTAAAATCCCAATCCCAACTATATCCCAACTTCCCAACTATAATCCCAACTAATATTATAAATGCGAAAGTAACTCTGTCTGTCTGTCTGTCTGTCTGTCTGTCTGTCTGTCTGTCTGTCTGTCTGTCTGTTACGCTTTCCCGCTTAAACCTCGCAACCGATTTTGATGAAATTTGGCATAGAGATAGTTTGAGTCCCGGGAAAGAACATAGGATAGTTTTTATCCCGGTTTTTGAAACAGGGACGCGCGCGATAAAGTTTTTCTGTGACAGACAAAATTCCACGCGGGCGAAGCCGCGGGCGGAAAGCTAGTAATATTATAAATGCGAAAGTAACTCTGTCTGTCTGTCTGTCTGTTACGCTTTCCCGCTTAAACCTCGCAACCGATTTTGATGAAATTTGGCATAGAGATAGTTTGAGTCCCGGGAAAGAACATAGGATAGTTTTTATCCCGGTTTTTGAAACAGGGACGCGCGCGATAAAGTTTTTCTGTGACAGACAAAATTCCACGCGGGCGAAGCCGCGGGCGGAAAGCTAGTAATATTATAAATGCGAAAGTAACTCTGTCTGTTTGTCTGTCTGTTACGCTTTCCCGCTTAAACCTCGCAACCGATTTTGATGAAATTTGGCATAGAGATAGTTTGAGTCCCGGGAAAGAACATAGGATAGTTTTTATCCCGGTTTTTGAAACAGGGACGCGCGCGATAAAGTTTTTCTGTGACAGACAAAATTCCACGCGGGCGAAGCCGCGGGCGGAAAGCTAGTAATATTATAAATGCGAAAGTAACTCTGTCTGTCTGTCTGTCTGTTACGCTTTCCCGCTTAAACCTCGCAACCGATTTTGATGAAATTTGGCATAGAGATAGTTTGAGTCCCGGGAAAGAACATAGGATAGTTTTTATCCCGGTTTTTGAAACAGGGACGCGCGCGATAAAGTTTTTCTGTGACAGACAAAATTCCACGCGGGCGAAGCCGCGGGCGGAAAGCTAGTACTTTTATATTCGTTGTATAGTATTTTTGAAACAATGCGAAAATTATGAATTGGCGAAGGAGGTGATACATGATATTGTAAAACTTTGTCTTGGCCAGTATAATGACGAGAAAAGTGATATTCCGGCAGCAAAATCTAGATTAGATCAAATATTGAACCATGTTACACTAGATGGAATTGATTTCGAATACAAAACCATTCCTAATAAACATGATGTGTCGGGTGATGATGATAATAACGACAATGATTTCATTGAATGGTTTAACGGTATTGTCGAAGATACTAAAAAACAAAATCCGATTATAGAACAAAATAAAAATGCATATTACTATCCATTATTTATTCCTTCTTTCAAAAGAATACTCTTAAAGCTTCCCCTGTGGTCAAACTTGTTTAAAACTTTGTTAGAATCTGAAAATAAAACACCGTCATCTTCAGGAGTTGAAAGCTATTTCAAAACATTGAAACATTTAGTATTTAAAACAAACCATAAAAGATACCGAATAGATGAGTTCTTTAATCTATATGCTGCATACCTAGAAGGTGAAATGAAAATTAATATATGCGATCTTGGTCTAGATATTACTAATAAAATTGTTACTAAAAAAACATGTAGGAAGGTAGTCATTCAATGACTGAAGAATCTATTTTTTCTGACCTACCTTCTAATGTTGAGAACTGGAAAGGGCAAGGTAAAACTGCAACACAATTTACTAATACAGTAAAATTTGTTAGAAATGGAAATTTATGTCCGGCAGTCCGGCAGTTTATAACAATTCCAAGACGTGTACAAAAGTTATAAACACCTGCGCCTTTTACTCAGTGTTTCATTTATTGGCAAAGGAATACAAGAATAACGAAAATATGAAAAATATAGTCAATGATTTTTATGGTGACATTCCCCGATATATAAAATGTGTTAGCGATTCGAACTGTACAAATTATGATATATATAACTTTAAGAGCAAAAATAATTTCGAAATATTTAAATACGCCGACAACAAAAACAAACACCCATATATGATGTTACATGTAACGTAACTTATATTTATGAGTATCTCCTATTGAATTATTTCCATAGCTCAGTTTTTACCAAAGCTTGTTTAAATTTATGTTCTCCTGTGACTCAAAGAAAACATGTATTTTTACCATTAAATATAGACATGTTAAACATTTTTGATTTAAGCATGTTAGAACAAGCAATTTCACTGACGTCAGGAGACACAAAATGTTCATCATGTAACGGGAGAGCAAATAGTGACTACAAATTTTCAAATTTAATTACGTTTGACTTAAACGGGACCAATCCTACACTTTTAAGTCAAATGCCCAAAACATTAAGAAGCCACGATAGCCGAACGGTGAAGGGGTCGGACTGGCCGACTCGTGATCCGGGGAACGCGGGTTCGGTCCCCGCCGCCGCTCGACTATTGTGGTGAGCTCACTCGTGACACAAGCATATTTAGCTTAGTACGAGGGGCTAACGGGAATATTAGTAATTTGTGTAATAACAAATTACTAATAATCTTTTAAAAAAAAAAAAAAAAAAAATAATGATTAGAAATCTAATATACCGAAACATAGGAGCAATAGAATTTATAGCAACTGAACAATCAATAGGCATAGGTCATTACAAGGCGCATTACCTATCAAATGATGTATTTTCCTGTTACGACTAAAGTGTACAAAAGTACTGATCAAGTTATTCTGTTACATGCTTTAAGCTATATTCTCATTGACAGTTAAAGCAATGATTTACAGTTTTTAAAATTTCGAGTTGACTTTTCTTTTATTTATTTTTTTCGTAACAGAATCGCTATTTTCTTTATTAATAAATTACAGTTGTGTGAAAAAATATTCCTCTTCGTATTATTCATGCAAATACACTACAAATGGGATGACGACCGCTTGATGAAATTGAAATTCTATTTAGTCCGTTAGACAATTAATAAAAAATATTGAAGATGATTTTGATATTTTTTTCATCCAAAGCAAATACAGTAGCCTACCTGTACCTGTATTGAGTTTATATGTCACGTGACGTCACTTCTAAGTAAAAAATCTACTTTGGCGTGACGTCGCGCGCCATATCAACTCGATGTAACACTTGCTATTATTTCAATAAGAAAGAAATATTTTTTTCTGTTCCTTAATGCTATCTTTTTCTTTGTTATGTTTTTATTGTTACCGATTACCTCGCTTTTTACCCGACTGCGACTTAATATGTAAATGTAATAATAAATAATAAAGCTCGATTCACACATATCAGTGAAGTCACAGTTCAGGCTCAGTACCGGCACAGTGCGAAATATTCTTTCATACAGTTTCTATGAACGCATCCCCACTTGTCAGTGTCAGTGACGACAAACAGTGCCGACACCGGCAATCACGGACGTATTTGTTGACGACGATATGACGACTCTGACATTTTAAAATATTCAAAATATTTCACTGACGCATGTGCTACACTGATACTGAACTGAGCGGACACTGTGACGGAACTGTGGCTTCACTGATATGTAAGTATGAATCGAGCATAATTTATGTCCGTGTTCAAGACCAGACGTTTACAAACACTTGCAGGAAAATTCAGGAAATGGTCCGCGCTGAGCGTTTTGTTTAGTTTTTAGAACTACCGACTTTTATGGTGTTATTTTTAGCGAAGCTCACGTCGCTAAAAATAACAACATAAAAGTAAGTATGTATATTATATGTATAAAATTTAAGTTTCTTTAGTAAGTGAAATTTATTTCAGATTCAGAACCTGTATCCTGCCATGTACAATCAGAGCCACATCTGTTAAAAATGTGGAAAATATTGCTGCTTCTGAAGGTAAGTATAATAAATAATATCTATTTTATTAATTAAATTTGAAATTTAATAACCTTTCTCAATCCGAACATTTTACTTCTTTACTTCACTAAATTATTATGTATTTCAAATTTCAATCATATACTTACCTAATTATTTTGATATGATTACGGTAACAGAAAATCTATTTTAGAAACAATAATATCGTGGTAATTTAGACTATCCAAAAACGATAACAGGTAGGTTCCTTATAGGGTGTAGACGTCCGCTAAGAAAGGATTTTACGAAACTCCACCTCTAAGTCGATAAAACGGAGGATGTTAATATGTTTTTTACTCTTTCACGAAAAACTACTGAACGGATTTTGATGAAACTTTACAGTGTTATTGTTTATAACCCAGAATAACTAAGGCTACAATTTATGACGATCTGTTACTGAAATACTGAGTTTCCCGCGGGTGAAGCCGCGGGAAAAAGCTAGTAGTTTATAAATTTCAACATGTTATCTTTTATTTTAGGGGCATCAACGCGTCAAGTTGATGCAAATGTATCCCCCCAAGCTGTTCACAGGCCATCGAGTCCAGTTACATCCAGCACACCTCCACCACACAATACTTATAGTATAAGATCCCGCTATACAAGGACCTTCACCGAGATGCTTATTTGATGAAACATATTTTATACTAGCTTTCCGCCCGCGGCTTCGCCCGCGTGGAATTTTGTCTGTCACAGAAAAACTTTATCGCGCGCGTCCCTGTTTCAAAAACCGGGATAAAAACTATCCTATGTTCTTTCCCGGGACTCAAACTATCTCTATGCCAAATTTCATCAAAATCGGTTGCGAGGTTTAAGCGGGAAAGCGTAACAGACAGACAGACAGACAGACAGACAGACAGACAGACAGACAGACAGACAGACAGACAGACAGACAGACAGACAGAGTTACTTTCGCATTTATAATATTAGTTGGGATTAGTTGGGATTAGTTGGGATTCAATTTAACATGTCAATAATTATATTGCTTAAGGGTTGCCTAATAAATTTCAGTCCAGGATATGATTAACTAGCTTTCCGCCCGCGGCTTCGCCCGCGTGGAATTTTGTCTGTCACAGAAAAACTTTATCGCGCGCGTCCCTGTTTCAAAAACCGGGATAAAAACTATCCTATGTTCTTTCCCGGGACTCAAACTATCTCTATGCCAAATTTCATTAAAAATCGGTTGCGAGGTTTAAGCGGGAAAGCGTAACAGACAGACAGACAGACAGACAGACAGACAGACAGACAGACAGACAGAGTTACTTTCGCATTTATAATATTAGTTGGGATTAATCATTAAAAAAAGTTTTATTTTTAAATATTTCATCGGTTTGATTATTAAACAAACTCCATACCAATCGAAAGTATGAAGCCCATAGAATATGCAAACGTTAGGTTGCCTATTCTTTTCCAGTCATAACTCTCGGGTTGCCAGGTATAAACAGGTAAATTGATAGAGCATTTTGCATCGGTCTGATAATTTAATCAAATATAAATGAAAATAAAGATTATTTCATTATGAACACGGTGGTATAGGGTTGCCTGCGAAAAATCAGTCCTGAATGACGGTTGTCGAATTTTGTAAAGTGAAATTAAAACTGAAAGGTGACATTTTTCGAGTAGTTGGCAACATTTGGGAAAGACGAGTTGTATGAGGCGTTTGTGTGTCTTGTCAAGAGGTGTCGCTTGGGTGAAGAAATTTCTCCAGTGTTGCCATGCTTTCGGAGATTTGGTCCAAAAATGTCGAAAGTGGAAATAACGACTTCCGGTCAAAAATTTGGATGACGCCTCCTGCAAAAGGGTCGTACAAATGTCATTTGACCATTTTCATCTCGATCACCTGGCAACACTTGCAGCTATGGGGAAAAGTATTTTTTTTCGACATGGGTGTCTTTAAAGTTAAGGACGGACAGAAGGAGATATGGCAGAAAAAATCCAAAAATGGGGTTTGGTCGGTTATACGACCCAAATTATGGGAAAAATCCGAAAATTCAGAAAATCAAGATAGCGACCGAGTGAGCGGCCATTTTGTAAAAAGTTTCAGATTTCTGATTTTTCAAATGCATTTTTTGGGCAGTTGGCAACATTTGGGAAACTCGAGTTGTATAGAGCGATTACGTAGTTTGCTAAGGAGTATCGTTTGGAAAAACAACATTTTCCAGTGTTGCCATACTTATTGCATTTTTCGCTTAATCTAGATCATTTTCCGCGCCGAAACCCATTTTTACTTTTTTTCTAACTTTTTTCAATCCCGTGAAACAATTCCTTAAAACCACCCAAGTCCCAAAATTTTGTGGCCCCGTAACTGCCAGTGTTGCCAGGTAATCGAGATAAAAATAGTCAAATGTCATTAGTTTGACCTATTTGCAGGAGGCGTCATCCAAATTTTGGACCAAAAGTCGTTATTTCCATTTTTTATATGTTTTGACCAAATCTTTCAAAGTATGGCAACACTGGAAAATGTTGTTTTTCCAAACGATACTCCTTAGCAAACTACGTAATCGCTCTATACAACTCGAGTTTCCCAAATGTTGCCAACTGCCCAAAAAATGCATTTGAAAAATCAGAAATCTGAAACTTTTTAAAAAATGACCGGTCACTCGGTCGCCATCTTGATTTTCTGAATTTTCCCATAATCTGGGTCGTATAACCGACCAAACCCCATTTTTGGATTTTTTCTGCCATATCTCCTTCTGTCCGTCCTTAACTTTAAAGACACCCATGTCGAAAAAAACAATACTTTTCCCCGTAGCTGCCAGTGTTGCCAGGTGATCGAGATGAAAATGATCAAATGTCATTTGTACGACTCTTTTGCAGGAGGCGTCATCCAAATTTTTGACCGGAAGTCGTTATTTCCACTTTCGACATTTTTGGACCAAATCTCCGAAAGCATGGCAACACTGGAGAAATTTCTTCACCCAAGCGACACCTCTTGACAAGACACACAAACGCCTCATACAACTCGTCTTTCCCAAATGTTGCCAACTACTCGAAAAATGTCACCTTTCAGTTTTAATTTCACTTTACAAAATTCGACAACCGTCATTCAGGACTGATTTTTCGCAGGCAACCCTATACCACCGTGTTCATAATGAAATAATCTTTATTTTCATTTATATTTGATTAAATTATCAGACCGATGCAAAATGCTCTATCAATTTACCTGTTTATACCTGGCAACCCGAGAGTTATGACTGGAAAAGAATAGGCAACCTAACGTTTGCATATTCTATGGGCTTCATACTTTCGATTGGTATGGAGTTTGTTTAATAATCAAACCGATGAAATATTTAAAAATAAATCTTTTTTTAATGATTAATTAATCATATCCTGGACTGAAATTTATTAGGCAACCCTTAAGCAATATAATTATTGACATGTTAAATTGAATATAAAATATGTTTCATCAAATAAGCATCTCGGTGAAGGTCCTTGTATAGCGGGATCTTATACTATTATAGTACGAGATCCGAACTAGAAGCGATCTGCAAGCATCTGTTTATTCTATAAAACGTTTTTTTTTTAATTACATTATAAATTATATTTTTACAGACACAATACCAGGAGTATCAAGGGACAGAATTGTTAAAAACATCAGAAATCTAACACCGAAATGTAGACAAATGTACCTACCACAAATGTCGAAACATAATTAATTCCAAACGGCGGCTATTGCGATCTTTCGAAGAAAATTTAGAGAGGGCCACAAATTTGAGCAATAAGGATTGCTTTAAACAATTAATTAGGTCCGGGGGTACCAAAGGGGGTCCATTAAAAAAAACACTTAATTTTTTTTTTCGAAAATAGCAAAAAACATAGCGATCAAAAAAAGATAGACTGATTTTTAAAATTTTTTGAAAAAAAAAAAAGGTTTTCCGACACTTAGAAAAATTTTGACGACTTTAGTATGGAGTTTAGACAGCCGAATTTTCGAGCGTAATTTGTATGGCGCCGACACTTAGAAAAATTTCGACGGCTTTAGTATGGAGTTTAGAATTTTTGATCGTGTTTTGTATGGAGCTGGGACTTAATATTTTTCGCTTTCACTTAGTGTAGCAAGGGGGGTAACGCTGGAGACGTTAACATAGCCGAATTTTCGAAGGCATTTTGTATGGAGCCGAGACTTGTAAAATTTTCGCAAATTTACTTAGGAGAAAAAATGACCGACTCACACTTGACCGTTTTTTGAAGTCGGAATATTATGGGCCTGGGTGCCGGACAGAATTCTTAAGGGGGTTCAAAATTTCATTATTTTTTCGATCCGACGCACCGTTTCTGAGATATTTGCAGTTTTCTAGTTTATTGGTATTAGTTAATTTCCATGCGGCTCTCTCTACGGTATTGCCTCGTCCCACTTAAGCTTAGCGATTTTTGGCCCAATTCATGGTATGTGCAGCCCCCTCGCTCACCAACCGCCTCCCCGGTGAGAGCCGACACCTCGCGCTCCACCCCGCACTCCGTCTCGCGCACCCCATCCAGGGGCAGCTCTCCGAGGCCGATCGAGGGCAGGAGCGACGTGTATTACCCGCCTACCCACCGAACAAACTCCACAACGCCGACGTCGTACGAGGCGTTGCAGAGCCCGCAGCGGTCATACGCCGCCTCCAGCACCGCTCCCTCCTCACCCCCGCCGCAACGGGACCCGGAGGTCGAGCAGACGGAAGCGGCCCCTGCGCTCCACCGAACCACCGAGCAGCACCAGCGCTCCTACCCGCCCATAGTGGTCGAGAGCCTGAGGAACTGGCCTCACCACTTCCGGAGCTTGTATGAAAAGCTGGGCCATGCACCGAACGCGCGCCCCTACAAGTCCGGCGTGCGTTTTATCGCGCGCACGCCCGAGGAATATCGGGTGGTGCAGCGCCACCTGACGGAGGCAGCCGAGAGCGACCCAGGCCTACATTGGTTCAGCTACTCGCTGTCCTCCGAACTGCCCACCAAAGTGGCCATCAGAGGGCTCCCGGCGGCCACAGACCCCGCCGAAATCAAGCACGCTCTAGAAGAGCTGGGCTTCGAGGCCCAACACGTCCGCCCGATCCCACCGAAGCGAGGCCGCTCCGGCTGCCTGTACCACGCGCAGCTGGCGCGCCTCAACCGGCAGGAGCTCTCCCGCTTGTACGCGGTGACCGAGCTCCTGCACATGCCAGGAGTCGTCATCGAGGCCTGGCGCGGCCGCAGCGGGCCGGCGCAATGCCACCGCTGCCAGGCGTTCGGCCACTCGTCCGCCGGATGCCACCGCCCGCCTCGATGCGTGCGATGCGGGGAAGGGCACATCATTGCGGAGCGCCCCCACCCCCGCGACCGACCACCGCGCTGCGCCAACTGCGGCAGCGCGCACCCCGCCAACGACCGGCGCTGCCCCGTCTTCCGACGGGAGGCCCGCGCCCGAGGAGAGCGAGTGCCTCCTCCCTACCCGGACCGACCCGGCCCCGAGCAGGCGGGCACCCGCCCGCCGCCCAAGGCCCACCGCCCCCCGGGCCCCGAGGCGCCAGGCGTCGCCCAGACGCCGGCCCCTCCCGACCCGGCCCACCACCCGAGCGCCCTGCCGGCCGTCGCAGGCGCAGGCGCCGAGCCAGGCGTCCCGACGCCCGCAGCAGGGCCACCACCGGAGCGCGAGCGCACGGCGCAGCGGCAGGACCCGCGCTTGCTCGCTCGCGCCCTCCCCCCGGCGCCCCGGCCGGCCCCCCGCCCCGCCCCGCAGGCGGAAGCGGAAGAGTGGCCGCCGCTGCCGCCGCCCGAACGTGTGGCCCCCCCGCGCCGCCCCTCCGGCGGAAGCGGACGAGTGGCCCCCGCTGCCGCCACCCGAGCACCTGGCCGACCCCACCTCCTTCGTGCGCCAAGCGACGGACACGATCGTCCAGGTCCTGTCCGACCTGGCGTACGGAGAGGAGGACCTTCGTGAGACGGCGCAGCGCAACCTTGCGCTGCTCCGCCAACGCTTCAACATGGAGTAGAAATCTCCCCTGGCGCCTCGCTCGCCCGCCTGCTCGCTGGTAGCTCACTGGGCCTCGACGAACGTCGACTCACCCGGTAGGTTGTACCGCGCCGAGGGCGGGCCCAGGGCGCTAGGGTGGAGACTAACGCCTCGCAATGAGGCGAACACAGCCACCGGACGGAAGAATCTGCCCGAGAAGAAGCCCGGGTAATGAGCGTGAAGCTCGAGACCCGCACCGGCCTAACAAGCCGAAGAAGCCAGGATAGGCCCAATTCATTCGAAAATTTGAATAAAAAAACCTATCTTCAATTGCTGTTTTCTTGTCGTCGAAAATGAATGCTCTAGAATTATTGCTACAGTGAAATTTTTCGCTCAAACAGAAGAAGCCATAGCTGCTGCGCAGGCATGGCTTCTGATTCCCGATAGTGTGTCCCCCCCCCCACGCTGTACAAACTGCCACAATAGGATGGCGAGAGACAATAAACCGTCTTATAAAATTGGTTTCAGATGGCGGTGCGGGAGAAAAAATTGTAGGGCATCTTTGTCTCCCCTTAAAAATACATTTTTCGAAAAGAGCCACGTATCCATCTTGGCCACATTACGCCTCATCCTCTATTTTATCCGAAAGGATAAAGTGAGCCAAGCTGCATTGGATGTAGGCGTAACAAAAAAAAGCGCCATCCAAATTTTTCACTTTTTGAGAGAGGTTTGTGAAATAGCGGAGGCCCATGATAGAGAGCTGATTGGTGGAGATGACGATGTGGTAGAGATGGATGAAACCCATCTCTACACTCGTAAATATCACCGTGGGCGTCTCCTTCGCTCTCAGACATGGGCCTTCGGTTGCATAAGCCGCCTTGCAAAAAAAGTTCACATAGAGTTAATAGAAAATAAGTCACGGCCTGTTTTGGACTCAATAATACAGGCCAACGTCAAAGAGAACACCTACTTAATGAGCGATTGTCACCGCTCATATACATAGATGTTCATCTGCGACTGGGAATGAGGGGTCATAGTTCCGTCAACCACAGCGAGAGATACGTAGATGGAACTGTGCAAATTCCAGTTAATGCCGCTCTTGGGGAGCCAATACCTAACTCCCAGAATGTAAGTGTTAAGGTACATACCAATACAATTGAGCGGCAATGGCTGGAATTGAAAAGACACGTTCGAACTTGCCGCAGTGATAGAAGGATTCACTGGTACATGGGCGAATACATGTATCGACAAAATGTCCTGCGGCATCTTCTCAGTGACGCGGCTCGATTCCGACGCCTCCTTCGGGATATACATCGAGTATACCCTGGCTTAAGGAAGCGCGGAATCAAGTTATCATCCTGCAGGTGCAGACCAAATTGTTTACGCCGCGCGTCGTAATGCGATGCCTTAATTCGGTTTTCCTCGTCTCCGGCGCTGCGGGAAGAGCAGCTTCTTCGCCCTTACGTAACAAGGCGTAATCACAAGTGTGTGCAAGGTACCCACTGAAAACCAGTGTCTTGGCACTTGGCAGTAAAATGTCAACTGTCAAGATGATACTGAGTGGGTAACCTTTTTGGCAACATTTCTTTTTTCTCTTTTCTCTTCATTGCATTTGTACTTTTTTTTTTTATAATTGTGTTTTTATATTGCCCTTTGTTTTTTTTTAAGTTGTCAAATAAATAATTTTTCTTTCTTCCTTTCTTTCTAATCACCCACGCTCGCCTCCGCAGGCTTCGGCTTGCTGGTCGTTCAGCTCGCACGGGTGACTACGCCTTGTTACAGTGGGCGGAGGCTGCTCACCCTCCGCGCCTCCGGCTTAGGAATTACACTCTAGTATCGGGCAGACAAGTACCACGGCCAAAGGACCACGGCGAGTCGGGGTAAACGCAATTGGATAATGGTCTTTCATACATAGATTAATAGACTAGAAAACTGCAAATATCTCAGTAACGGTGCGTCGGATCGAAAAAATAATGGAATTTTGAACCTTAAATTCCCCGTCCGGCACCTAGGCCCATAATATTCCAACCTCAAAAAACGGTCAAGTGTGAGTCGGACATTTTTTTGCGAAAATTTTACAAGTCTCGGCTCCATACAAAATGCCTTTGAAAATTCGGCTATGTTCTCAGACCCCCCTTGCTACACTAAGTGAAAGCGAAAAATATTACAAGTCCCAGCTCCATACAAAACACGATCAAAAATTCGGCTAAGTCTAAACTCCATACTAAAGCCGTCGAAATTTTTCTAAGTGTCGGCGCCATACAAATTACGCTCGAAAATTCGGCTATGTCCCGGACCCCCTTTGCTACACCCTAACCTCTGAGGTCTATGAAATTTTGTGGGTATATTGATACAACATTAAACTTACACATTGAAAAATAGAACACGCCCTTATAGTTTGATTACTACTTCCTAACACCGGCTGTAAGAGCTTTACGTTGTCCTCATTAGTAAGTGTAAGTAAGGAAGGTCTATCATTTCACTCTTCACGTCATAAACTGTCGTGTGTATGTATTATAATTACCGTTATTAATTTTATCGATTACAGGTCGAGCTTGCAAATAAACCAATAAAACAGAGGCGGTATACACCTAGGGTTGCCAGGTCCAAAATCAAATCACAAAAGCCGGACTTTGTGCTTCATTTGGCCGGACATTTTACCCTAAAAGCCGGACATGTGACGGGGGGGGGGGGGGGGTGCAATTAGTATTCAGCTCATGAGTGAGTACTATCATCATCGGTTGCTAACCAACATCCTGATGCGTGCGCTTCATATGATTCTGTGGCTCGACTTTTGCTTGGCGCGGCAACCAAATAAAAAGCCTAACCGGTTTTTAGGGTAATATGTCCGGCCAAATGAAGCACAAAGTCCGGCTTTTGTGATTTTGGACCTGGCAACCCTAGTCCCAGTCCCTACATCTTTCAAAATTCATTTAAATCTTTGTTAATTACAAACCTTTTGGGCCCTCAGTCTCGCAATACTAATTGTGAATCAGATGTAGGAGAAACCCTTGTCGACGGTTTTTTTTAATGGATAATAATACTCCCGATCCCGAAAGGGTTCTTATTTCAGACGGCCCCTCTACGAGCACTCCAGTCTCGACTCCCCACGAACTTGCTGAACCAGGGGAAGCGATTCCATTGCTTCAGCAAGTTCGCACAGAAAAGCTGAACGTTCATTCGTCAGCTTTTACAGCCGGCTATGTAGCTAGAAGACTAAAAACTATTTTTAAATGCCAGGCCTGCAATGACACATTAGTGACTAAAGAAATTTCTCTAATCCACTCATGGATTACCCACAGAGAGCGTAGTTTGTTGAAAGGCAAAAGCCTTCAATATCCTACTCCAAAATTTGTACAAATCTTTCGCGATTTAGTGAAACATATCAATAGTTATTTGGATCTTTTTGCACACAGACCAGACGTAGTAAAAAATATTCGCACTCATTTTTCAAATTCCGTTTTCATCGACTCCATGGGTTGCACCCAGCACCGTACTCAATTATTTGACCAGTTTATTACTATTGTTTGTAGAGTGCAAATTAATAATTGGTGCAATAGTATTAATAAAATTCTTCGCGGATCTTTTATGTCGAAACTGCCAAATCGTTTAAAATCAACTATGCAGGCCATGGCACTTCAAAAGTATAAGTCTTATAGGCTGAAGAAAAAAGTAAATGTTAGTTATGGTTAATGTTTTTTTTTTCAGGGTCTGGTTCGCGTTGGTCCAGTGCGCTCGGATGGGAGCGATGAAGCGGCTGCGAAGTCGCTTCACCGCTCCCATTGTTGATTTATACTTGTAATTACTTAACATTTATTAATATGGGTGATATTGTTTCAGGTAATGTCATCACTGAAAAAAATGATTATTTGACAATTCCTCTACTCTCGGTATCTGTCCGGTACCGGGTTTGGCGAATGGCTTAGGGAGTAGCGCAGGTCGTAACAATCCCCTAAGCAAGGCCAGTGGACTATCCTTCACGAGGTTGCCGCCTGTATTGGCCAACTACCTTCAGTAATTGGTATAACTGAAACCTCGGGCCGGCCTCCAAAAATCTTTACCCTATCCTATCCATTTCTTTCCCTACCCATTACTGTATAGCCGACCCGTGGCGGCGCATAACCACACCAGGCTCACATTAGCCTTGGGGCACTAAATACCCCCTAAAAGTTGTACCACACTTCACCAAGGTTTAAAATTCTAATTACTTAACATTTCATTATACGAGTAATATTATTTCAGATTTATATTTTCTTTTACTTAAGATTTTTGTTATTTTTTCCTCAGCTTCATTGTTATAAAGACTATAATTTTACATACGTTTGAGTTAAAGAAAATCGTAGTTGTTTTGTAAACAAATCTTACTAATATCATAAATGCAAAAGTTTGTAAGGATGTATGTTTGTTACTCTTCTTGTTACTGTTCTTTCACAGAAAAACTACTGAACTGATTTTAATAAAACTTTACAGTGTTATTGTTTTTACATCAGAATAACATATCAGGCTAACATAATTATAATGATTTATGTGACAAATTTATAAATGTATTAGATACAATTTTCAAACTGGATTGTTAGATCTGGACCAGAGTTTCTTATAAACATGTATATATACAGTAAAATTAATGGCTGTGTAGTGTAGCGTAATTAGAGAAAATCATATTTTTATTGTAAACAATTTATTAATTTGTAAACACAGTCCTCCTTTATTTTTGTAATAAGGGGATTTATTTTTCTTGAAATACCCGCAGTAGATTATTCTGTATAGTTTTACTATGACCCGGTAGATACGGCGGAGCACACGCTTGAGGTGTGCACCGCGTGGGCGCCGCAACGAGCCAGGCTCCAAGCGGCAATCGGATTGGACATTACACTGCCGGCAATGATTAAGGCCATGGTTGGCAGCAAACCAGGATGGGACGCGGTCAAGACTTTCTGCGAAGCTGTGATTGCCACAAAGGAGGCGGCGGAACGGGAAATGGAGGAGGATCCCTCTGCCGATCCCATACGCCGCAAGAGGGTGGGCCAGAGGCGGCGGGCTTTTGCGCGCCGTCTCTGATAGTTAATTAGGAGAGGACTGATGAGCGCCAGTCGACAGGCTCTTTACACCTGTTGACTGGATCTTATTGTAAATAATTGTTATATGTAAATATATTCTGTATGTTTGTATAGTTCTGTACATAGTAGGTATGCGCGAAAGCGCACTCGATGTCCGTGGCACAAAAGGTGGGTCCGCACTGCTGGACAAACTGGGCATAGGCCGAAATCGGGACAAGGTTCGCTATCGCTATACCGGCATTTCCCCTATGCCCAGAAAGAAGGACATTCGTGGTTGTTTTAGTGGGTAGGCCTTGCCCTTCTGGCATGGAGAGCCCCACATAACCCGTCGCCTGACCACAGCGGCGGGTATGCAGTTCTATGCATTTTTTCCACGTACAAAAAAAAAGGGTTAAAGACATTTATTAGTTCTGTCGAGTTTAGCGGATGATTTTATATTCCATTATTATTTTGTTATTTTCCTTACGGAATAAGAAATCATTCGGTTTTTTTTTTTTAATGTTTTCTCTGTACCTCTGACGATTTCATATCAGAGACTTTGATATCTCCAAATTTTCAATTACTTGACTGGTTTGTTTTGAAGAGGTTTTTAGTTTGAATTGGTTTTACTATAATTGTGTTTCTGTAAATTTATGATTTATATTTTTATGTATTCTATAATTTCTAAATTTTTGTTGTTCTACTGTTATTTTTCATTTGTTGTTTCTTATATTTGTTTTCCAGTTTTCAGGACTCTTTGCTCTTATTTTGCTTAAAGGTATTTTGTGTTTGTTATGGTTTTAGGATTTTATTTCTAATTGTTTATTCTAAATAATTGGTTACTCATTTTAACACTGTTCTTGGTAATGTTTGTCTATGATATTCTCATAATATCTAGATAACATTGGTCTTTTAGTTTTTTCTTGCGGTGTGTGCCTTTGTGCAATAATGTGCTGTAATGAGTATTGAACCTCTTTTGCCGATTTGATTTATTTTCAAATAGCTTAATTTGGCCATCAAATTAATTTCTATTTGTTTTGTTTTCTGCAATTTTGAATTTTGTATTGTTGTTTCTAATAATGTTTGCCAAAAATATGAGAATAATAATATTAGAGTAAGAATTTTGACGAATTTTCGAAAATCTATTAACCATTTCCTTTGTTTCAGATCTGCAGCGACGGACGAGGCAGTTGAAGACCAAGATAGTTGTGAGCTGGATGGAGTTATCGCCCGGGGCAACCTTAGCAGTACGCTACTGTGGATCTGGCCAACGCATCCCACCGCCTGCGCATTCAGCAACGACTGCCCAGTCGTTGCTGAATGCGTTGTGTTGGACGTGCTCCGCTTTGGCTCGCTGAAATCATTCGGTTAAGGTATATTAACTTCGAACGTGTAGATAATTCCTTAGGATGTACAAACTATGTTTAGTATACCTACTTCAGACTCAAGTGCTCAAAAGATAGGACTACCTTTGTAATCTTGTCGATAAAGTTGTGTGCATTTTTTTTTAAATTGTATTTTTATGTTTTTTTTTAATTGTATTTTTATGAAATAAATTTTAAATAAAACTTATTTTTGATTTTTTATTTCTTTAATTAATTTGAATTTTGAAATAAGAATGCACGCGTACCGTTACTGGTGCGATAACGTTACTCGTTATAAAATATATTAATATCGGTACTACTGCAACGTCGCTAAGGGAATCGTTATTAAAAAGTTACGACCATTTTTTTTTTCTTTTAGCGCTACCCAATGGAAAGCCATAGATGCCGGAACTTTTACTATGAATGGACCAATCATAGGGCCGTTTCCTATCTGTCCCTGTCTCATCTGTGCATTAAAGCAATAAAATCTTTTGTAGGAATTATTTCCGATTTAAAATCTAATTCTACTGGCCTATATCCTATTTTAGCTTTTTTTACTAATAAACTCTTAAAATACATAACATGTTTATTTTAACCTTTGGGAATGCAATTATAAACAGAAACCCAACTGAAATTAAACATTTTACTCGAAATAAAATCGTATTCTTAACAAAATTAAAAAAATAATCAACTATTAACAAAGTATCTAAGTAGGTCTATAAAAACAATTCGATTGAAATTAACGCTCCTCTGTCTGTGGGTTTGCTAGTCACTCAGATTCTTTCATCACTGGCACCCGGAGTGCTGCAGACGAAGACGGTTCTGGAATTGTCAAGCCACTTGCATCAACTTCGTCTTTGTCGAGCCAAACAAATGAAAAATGACGACCAGACTATAATACAAACGAAGGATTCCCCGTAAAACGTAAACGAAAAGGGTTGCAAATTAGGGAGTTTTAATTCCCTAAAGGACATTGTCAGAAATCGCCTAAAAACTGCCCAAAAACATTAACCCATCATAATTATTTTCTATTTTTTTTAATACATTAAGCACCCTTTCATTCTAATGGACACTTAAGCATTGAAAAATTAAATAAATAAGTCTTTTAACGTTTATTCTATAAAACTATTACAACTTCCGGACGTTTTGGTGCGTGGCATGGTCTAAAACCTATCAAGTTCCATAATTTTTGCCGATAAAATCTGTACGAGGCATTACCGTACTTTATTGCTGGGAGTCCATGTATAGTGATGTTCCTGCGGCCATCATAGACAATAAAATATCGATTTTGAAAATAAAATAAATCGATTAAACTGCTTTGAAGACTAGATTTGCGTTAAAAGCTAAAAAGATATTGACACTATTACAAGAAGCTATCTAAAGTGTCCAACTGGTCGAAGGTCGTAAATAAAATAAAAATAATTAGGACCATAAACTGATATTCATGGTATCATAACTGTAAAAGTGTTAGAATCCGATGTTGAATCCAATGCCAGTTGAAGTGAGAGAAACATATATCAACCTAGTATAGTTGCCAGTCTCTCATAATCTATGCCAATGAGGGTTTTCGCCATTGAAAAATCCGCCAGAAATGGCAATACGTAGACGTGAGGTCCAAATGCTGCATGATTGGTTATTTTTGACATGACATTGACAGATATGTCAAAATCCACCAATCATGCAGCATTTGGACCTCGCGTCTACGTATTGCCATCTCTCGGATTTTTCAATCGCGAAAACCCTCATTCATAGCACATGTATAATAATAGACCAAATTAACTTTTATAGATTGTGAAAGAGAAGATAAAGATTTTATTATTTTATTAAAATCTTGCCACGAGGTAGTTTTTCAGTAGAAACCAGGATTGGATAATCGCTACAGGCAAGTATCAGAACATCTTATAAATATTTTTAATCGATTATATCCTTGTGAATTGTTTTAATAAATTGTCATTTTACTTTTTCAATTAAAACTTTTTCAATCCCTAGTCTTGTCAAACTGTCATAATGTCAACAAATTATAAATGTCACGTCAGTTGACTCAATTTCAGTCTTCTGTGCGTTTATTGTATTTTTATTTCAATGAAATAGTGCTAAAGGGTTAGTACTAAAAGTGAAAGCCTTTTTTCAGAAAGAAAACCAATGTGGTGCCCTTATTATTCATAATGTTTGAAAGTTACAAGTCAGTGCATGGACCTATAAAAAAAGGCGGACGGAACTCGCGCTACAACAAAACTGTGACGCAAAATTTTGGCGTTTGTCTATTGTGTGAGTGAATTTAGGGATGCCATGTTAGCCAAAACATTTTACCCATTTATTTTAAGAAAAACATAGATCGGCAGATGTTACTTGGAAATGTAGACAGAATTATTCCGTGCCATTTTAAAAGCATGAAAGGTGAATGCGTTGAGGTAGGCGCGAAATTTTCAATGTTCAAATTTTCTTACATTGTTTGCAAGTCAATGTGTCAGGGTATGTACATAATGTTGATCAAAAATGATTCACGCAGTTACAAATTACGAATCTTGTGTACATTATAATCATAATCTTATGCATCATCAATATATTATTAATATCTCTGATAGATTTTTTTTAACATAGGTACAACCTGACACTGACTTGCAATCAATGTAAGAAAAATTGAATTTTGCAGTTCCACATTTTTGGGAAGGATCAAATTTGCCTATGAAAATATATCCAATTAAAACACAATTATTATGATAAATTATTTTATTTCCATAGTATGCGTAATAAATAACTAAAAAGTCCTAAAATTATTATTAATTTTCCATATTTCGGGTAATTTTCCCATGTAAATAACTGAGAACACTGGTCTTTGACGTATTATTTTTTCGAGTGAATGACGTTTGATTTCAATTAATTTCAATATTTTAATGTCGGGAAATAAGTGATTGGATTATTATTTTGCCTGTGAAATGTGATTCCTTAATTTTTGTTTGTTCGAACAGAACGGTTTTTACACAATTTCATCACACAAGACATGTCGTATTCGTGTTGTTTTTTCGCTGCTTAAATGTGTCAACTGTGTGAAGTTTGCACTCGAAGTGGTGTATCAGGGTGTGAATGTGTGCGTGCCGGCCTGTACGTACAGGCAAGCTGGTGTATCCTAATGTCACAGTATTTTGTTGATGAGAATCCGTCCGACTTTTTTTATAGGTCCATGAGTCAGTGATACAGAGTTGCCGCCATTATAACTCCGTAGTGATACCATACCAAAGAAGAAGTTTTCCTAAACACTTGTGTAATTTTTATATGTGATCAAATAAAAAGGATTAATTCTACTGCTCAAATGGAATAACTTATCCCAAGAGACCGAATATATAAAAAAACCTCTCCATAGAAATTATCACCATCACGAGGATGTGATTTTTTTTGAGAATTTGATATTGGTCCTGTAAGAAAAGTAGTTGTATTTCAGTAGTAGAATCAACCCTTCTTGTTTCATCAGCTAGAGTAACTATAAAAACGCCCTGTAGGTAGGTATTATTAAGCTGAAGAGTTTGTTTAGTGTCAAAGACTGTCACACAGTGTAACTTAAATTGGCATTATTATGATAATGAACATAAAAACTTAAATAAATATTTATGTTAATATTTTTTCTATGTATTTATTTATTTTCCCAAAGCTTCACAGTGACAGCTGAAACAGCAATACTGTTGTAAAACTAAACTTAGAACAAAACCGCATGTTGCTTTACTTTCTCGTATAGGTAATAAATGTAATTAATGGCTAGATTATTAATGTTACTTTGTTACCCTCAATAGTGAGAAAATGGTAACCCTGATTTTCATTGTCATTCAAGTGCTCTTTCTTCGCATAGGCTTCTGTGATTTGGCCAAGGGCCACACACATTGCGATAACATTATGCGACATTGATTTGACAGCAGCGGACTGAAGTCTTGCGACTATGCAAAATGATACCCTGTAATCATAGCGCATATAGATATAGACGGGGCGGGGCACATAGCTCGTAGAGCTGATGGCCGCTGGGGCAGGAAAGTTCTTGAGTGGCGACCACGAGCCGAAAGACGTAGCGTGGGCAGGCCTCCCACTAGGTGGACCGACGATCTGGTGAAGGTCGCGGGAGGTGCCTGTATGCGAGCGGTGCAGGATCGGTCTTCGTGGAAATCCTTGGGGGAGGCCTTTGTCCAGCAGTGGACGTCTTTTCGGCTGAAACGAACGAACGAACGATACGTATTACGACTATTTACCAGACATTACTATTTATTGTATACTCGCCGGATTACACGTAGGAGCACGCTCGTTACAGCTTCGGCCTTGCATTATTATAAGATCTTGTTCCGCCCTTTTTCGAACTTCCTCCGTGAGGATATCCCCGCCGAATTCAATGATGAACCTATCAAAAGTCATATTCTGCAATGTCAACCCACCACAAGGTGGACCAACGACCTGATAAAGGTAGCGGGAAGGCGCTGGATGCAGGCCGCTACCAACCGTGCGATGTGGAAGTCATTGGGGGAGGCCTATGTTCAGTAGTGGACGTCCTGTGGCTGAAATGATGATGATGATGATGAAATGAATGAAAATGACAAATCTTCGAACGTGTATAATACCGTGCCAAAGTAATCATATAATTTTGGCACCTTAATAACTATTGCCGTTTTTGTTGTAAAGATCATGCAGCGCTACTTGCGGATATTATTGGAAAGAAAACTATGTAGGCTCTAGATCTGAAACCGCTTTAACGAACACGAAGTGCTCATACAATGCGGCGTATTTTCTTCCAGTCTTTAGTCAGGACTTTAGTCGAATTAAAACCCCGGTTGAACGTGATATAGCCGCACTAGAATACGGTGCTTTTTTGCATTATCGCAAGACTTCGTTCCGGTGTCGACCGAATGTTATCATGATGTATGTGGCCCAGGGGTTACTGTAGCCGCTAAGGTTTGAAACTTCTTGCTTAAAATATTGTAGTCTTTGGCATAGACTACGACGGTAGTCATGGAGATAGGAGTTTGTTATCTCGTGTCAGATGTAAATGGTGAAAAGAAAACTCATGATTCGTGTTATTTTTATGCAATATGTAGGTATTTTATAAAAGTGGAACCCCGAGTGATCTCTATATACAATATATCTATAATACAATAGGAGTTTATTTCATGTGTCAGATGACAAGGGTGGAAACAACCTACGATTCATGTTGTTTATTTACGTGCAATATGTGGGCATATTATAAAAGTGGAATGCCGAGTTGTATTTCTAAAACTTGTTCTATTATTTTATACTATTTGGCTGCGACTCGGCGTGACGACAATACAAAACATTTTTCGCGAATCGGTGTTCATACATTCACACAATACATTAGACGCCATGTTGTCATAAACGACATATTATAAAATCTCTGTGATTTAATATTCTTAATCATTAATTTTATGGCAAGTGTCCATCAGGAATCATTGTTCTTACACACAGAATCGTATTATACTTCGTATCTCTCCCGAAGATGATTACGTTTTACATGCAGCAGTACCTGGGATGATGCCGTCCTTATCACACTTTTAGAGAATATTTATTTAAAAATATAAGTTTTAAATATAATAAAGTACGTGTTTTGACTCCTCAGCACCGTAGTACATTCCGCGGTCCGCCATATTTCTTGTCATTACTTGTGTTGGTGTTCGTCCGACTCACACGTACTTTTTCAAGAAAAATAACTTAGCGTGAAAATGGGTAAAAGGAAACGATCAAGTAATGGTGATAATAGTGATATGGTGAAAAGTTTGTTAAGAATCCTCGTATGTACATAGACAACGACAAATTATACTTTTATCTGATGATGATGAATCAGAAAAAACATCGTTGTCTCCATCGTGCAGTCACTGCAGATTTGCAGACATACATGCATACATATTTAAAACATTCTGGTAAGTTGTGAATCGTGTATTTTGAAATTGTTATGAAAATATAATGTGAATAATTTCTATTTTTTGTATTAAAAATGAATATTTTTAACTACCCTCCGTGGTAATACTTTGTGTCCCGACTTAATCGTGTGTGGATACTAAACTACACGTACCTAAAAAAATCGTGTTATATAAAATACATAAACATCCCGACGTAAATCGTGTGTGGATGCTTTATTGCTTATCCCGGCGTATATCGTGTATGGATACTAAACTACACGTACAAAAATCGTGTCATACAAAATACATAAACATCCCGACGTAAATCGTGTGTGGATGATTTATTGCTTATCCCGGCGTATATCGTGTGTGGATACTAAACCACACGTACAAAAATCGTGTTATACAAAATACATAAACATCCCGACGTAAATCGTGTGTGGATACTAAACTACACGTACAAAAATCGTGTTATACAAAATACATAAACATCCCGACGTAAATCGTGTGTGGATACTAAACTACACGTACAAAAATCGTGTTATACAAAATACATAACCATCCCGACGTATATCGTGTGTGGATAAGACATTTTTAAACTGATTGCATTTTGCTTTGATTATTTTCCTAACGTATTATCTTATAACGTGGGTAGACGTATCAACACGTCGTAAAATAGTATAACATACTTAATTATAAATATAATAATATACAATAAATACATGGGGTATTTATAATTTGTTACCCTATCAAATACAAAAATCTTTATTGTGAAGTATCATTAATATAGCATAGAATAATTACCTACATCAGACGAAAATACCGGGTATTTTTCAAGTCAAAGCCTTTCAAAGACTTTCACAAGGATCTAGCAACAGGTTGGAAAATATTGATTAATGGATTACCTACCTACAAATAAAAAAGACTTGATGAAACATTACTTAAGCAATACAACTGAACATCTGATTCTGCTTCTGTTTGCTGTACGCATCCTTATTGCAACTGATTTTACCGAGCCTTCAATATGATTTGATGACCTAGCTATGTCACAAATGGAATAATATTCCCTAAGGAATTATGAAAACCTTGAGCGATGCTGGCGGTTACTTTGTGACACTCATTAGAGAATCACTGTCAAGAAAATACGCTATCACAAATTCCATTAGTAGGAAAAAAAAAAAAAAAAAAAAAAAAAACGAACCTCTTGTTTCGTTCAGATTTATCAGACCACTCGAAATCATCTATGACTAATATAATTCAACCAGCCCAGTACGTCTACAACTCATCAGACTTTAAACGCAAGGGGGGCATTGTGAGCGAGCGGCAGCCGCTGAGCAGCGAGTGAACCCCGGCCAGCCCAGCAGCCGCCGGCTCCGCCGCCGCCGCCTGCGCCCCGGGGCCGTCTCCGGTTAACCCGAGACCCAACTATCATCAACCGAATCGGAGATGATAATTTTCCTCAGCAGATAGGCACCAAGGTGCTAGTAGCTGGTAGACTTAAATACTACTAAAATAAATGGCTTACCTAACATAACAAAATTAAATGATACTACTATTTTGTCCTGGATCAGGGTTACAAATTTCGATTTTATACTTAACCATGCCAAGTTGGAGTACCCCAATGTAGGTCACATATTACACCTGAGGGGAGTAGTAGGTATATTCGACAACTGTACAAAAGCCAAATTGTAGACATAGATTTATTCTAAATTTAAAGGAATTAAATAAATTAATTAATATTAACTATTTTAAAATACAATACTACCACTGACTTTACATTATTAATTAGATAACAATATATTTTACTATGTGAAAACCTTAGATTTGAAAGACTCCTATCTTTTATTACCAATTGCTGAAAATGGATGAATTTGGCTTCGTTTGTCATGGAACTCCAAGCACTTTAATATTCAGTTGTTTGAATTTCTTCGTGATCGATCGTTTTTGTCTTACATCCGCACGGTGCCTTTTGTCTTTATAAAATTATTAAAACCAGTTTTACACTTTTTGCAATCACTCGGCCATCTATCTGTACCAATACCTGTACCAATTTTTATGTATTGGAACGGTCAGAATGCTGGAATAATATTCAAACAACGCGAGATTTATAAGAGCAACTAGGGTAGGAGGACAGAAGAGTTTTTATCCAATCAAAATAATAATGTTACCTACATTTATAAAATTTACATTTTTAATACGATAGAAATGATTTAACTTAACAAAAGTGCAAGACACTAGTAATGCTAAAAACTACAAAAAATATCATTCGAGTAAATTGCTTCATTCTTGGGGTTATTGACCTCAGCGTGCCCCGCCGTTAAAATTACGGCTGGATGTACACGAAGTTACCGGGAAAAACATCTTGGCACTCAATTACTCAAATAACTACAATAAACATTATAATGCATCTGCCAAGTATTTAAAACATAATTTAGCATAGTGGAGACTGGAGAGATTACATTGACACAGCACATCATGTACCGTGCAATCAAATGATTTGTTTCGATGCCTCAACCACTGGTCAACCTCAACCGCAATCGCGCAACGTGTAACACCCATTGGAAATTGGTCCCAGTTACAGTTCCTTTTACATTTAAATACCCTGGAATTGCTCGTTGCACTCTATGATCTTGAAACATTTGCATCTCACCTACTTATTAAGAATAGACAATGCAACGGTTATTGCATACAGCACACAAATTTAAATAATATTGCTCGAGAGTTACGAGTATGGAATTGGTGTGGTTGGGTGTGAAAACGTGGTCACAGATTTCGAATCTCGTCAATCAAATATAGACACGTACTATGAATTTAGCAGACTACGCATTTACAGAAATTACATTACCTTTTGGTATTCCAGAATTCGTCTTATTTGCAAGTACATTTACTATTCAAAATCACCAATGTTCTACGAATGCATCTTGGGAGTTAGACCCTATTTCCGAAGTTATTGATACTTTCACATTTAATGTAACTCTCTAAAGTTTATACAAAAAAAAAAAAAAAAAAAAAAAAAAAAAAAAAAAAAACATAGTAGTACCATTCTGACCTACTACCGTGGTACCTATTGTGGTCAAAGCTCCTCGTTTCAAAAGTCATACGTTTTGAACCTAACAAAAATCTGTTGTGTTCGCCCTTCAGAGTTGATCATCCTCCCCATGCGGATTTAACCCTGATGGTCGGCAACTTATCAGGCAATCGCTGTTGAGGCGGGGCGCACCTACTAATTCTCTGGATATGTTAATGACATCTTTCTCACATAGTACATACTAATATTATACAATATACTTAAAGTCTAAAATCATGGTTGTAATTCAAATTCAGCTCATTTATTGGAATACTCAACGGACAAATTCAATTATTCTGGTGTTAGTTACAGTACAGTACTCTCAATGGTTACCGTTTGACTTTATCTATACTGTTATATCAGGATATTACTACTAATGACTGTATCAAAAGTTTTCTCAAAAGCGTGTTTCGCCTCAGACCGCCTAAATATGACACTATTTTGTATTAAATTATCATTTCCCCTAAAAAAAAAAAAAAAAAAAAAAAAAAAAAAAAAAAAAAAAAAAAAAAAAAAAAAATACAGTTAAGTGTATACCTCTTCTAGTTCTGGTTTCTGCACAGATAATGAATACTCCGAGTTTATCTAATAATATTTTATTGTATCCAGACTAAATATAAATTAAAGTAGGTAGATGAAATTGATGAAAACATTAAAACCGGACTCGATTAATTTTAACAACCATTTATTATTGTACCTATATATTATTACCGTACATTATGGAAAACCTTGTACTATGCCCAGCCTCAACACTTAAATCTTACATTGACAGGACTATTGGTATACGCACAGATGATAATCTTTTTGTCAGTTACCAAAAACCACTTAAAAAGTGGTAACTCAGTGGAACTTCAAACTTGGTAATATCGATTTTTATAGCGCTCATAATACCCGCCATTCGGGCTTCGTCTGCGTCCACCGGGCTGGCGTTAATTTAATAATAATAATAAATAATTTAAAATTTGTAAGTCATTCGTAAGCTGGTGGACCGAATCTTGTCAAGTAGGCATTTCTTAAATATTAGACTAGAAACTTACTTAATTTAAGTTTTTGTGTGATTGTGATTTTGTTAACTGTTCGTTTCAAAACCATCATTAATTATTACAAAAGTAAACAATGTTTTGTTTATTTACTAAAATACCTTGAACAAGTTAATAGTTTCTACGGTTGTAATTTTTTCGATGCTCTAAACATCTGCATGTAAAACGTAATCATCTTCGGGAGAGATACGAAGTATAATTAAGAATCAAACGAACTTACCTGTGATGTTTGATATCTAATTATACGAGTGTCTTGACCGAAGATGATTACAGTCCCACCTCACCCGAGAATAAATACCCTTAACCGATCGAAAAAATTTGCTCTAAAATAATGACAAGAAATATGGCGGACCGCGGAATGTACTACGGTGCTGAGGAGTCAAAACACGTACTTTATTATATTTAAAACTTATATTTTTAAATAAATATTCTCTAAAAGTGTGATAAGGACGGCATCATCCCAGGTACTGCTGCATGTAAAACGTAATCATCTTCGGTCAAGACACTCGTATAATTAGATATCAAACATCACAGGTAAGTTCGTTTGATTCTTAATTATTTCGCTTTCGGGTAGTAATATGTCAAAATTGTTGGTTCTTAGGCGAACAATGTATGGAGAACGAACATTGTCCTTTTATTAAAATTTAAACAATGTTACATAACGTCTTGTAAGAATGTCGTAATGTTTTACGAGAAAATTGCGTTACGTAATACTTGAATGCTCCCTGAGGGAATATTAAACTATAGGTTGGTAAAATAAGAAATTCACAGAATTGTATTATTATTCGTTTATTGTTCTTTCAGGTCACACATGTTTTATTACATTCATAGTTTCATTAATCATTAAAAATAACAATTTTTTTTACATTTCACTCGTAGTACGCGTATTGTACTATTTTATTACAATCATTAACAATCGCACATAATTTTATAATAATAATAATAAAACGTAACTCACTTGGCATGAGCCCGTGAGTTATGGTTAAAACCGAAGACCATAGGGACTTCGAGTAAAAATAAAGAAAACATAAATATAATAATAAATCTTTATTTCGTTACCAGAGGTTTGCTTATAATTAATAGTAATCGATGTCTCCTCTTACGCTTAAAGAAGCATGTGCCAGTACCTCTAGCATGAATAACTTTCGTCTTTGAATCGTTTGCGTATTCGACAAAACTCGATACTCAACCTTCAAATTAAATGATAACGTGACAATTTTGATTCTCTAATAAGTTTCGTGCAACCTTTTCTCATACTAAGTTCACTTTACGACACGTTTACAAGGGCGCGGCCGTAGTTTTCGTACTAAATCTTTTGATAACGATTCGAATACGCAAACGATTTGAACTCAAAAGTTTTTCGTGCTAGCCGTACTGGAGACATCGCTCTTCTTTAGAATATTATGTGTGCTTAAATACAAAAGGTACCTACTTATAAAGAAATAAAAGTAAGCACTAATAAATACTACATAAATCAACTATACTAAGTTTTACTCTTTGTTTTCATATCTGTAGTAACTAAGTAGGGATGGCGCATTATTACATTCATAGTTTCATTAATTAGTCAAAATTAACAATTTTATTCACACGTACCTACTCTTATTGTACTATTTTATTACAGTCATAAACAAACAACAAAATAACTATGCCCGGTAAAGTACCAAAAACACCGGGGACATGTCTTTATTACAAAAACAGAAAGATCCAGCTCGAGGTTTACACTAAACAGTTTATTTTTTTATTTATTTATTTAAAGACTTTATTGCACACACATAAGAATGTTCCGTACAAAAAGGCGAGCTTAATGCCATAAGTGAAATGCCATTCTCTACCAGCTGACCTTGAGCAAAACAGAGATATTGAGTAGGCAGTGCTGTTCAATCAAGTTTATTGTATAATCAAAATTTAAATAGGTTAAATATTTTCTTTTCATTTCTTCAAATTAGTCGACATTTAAAATAATTTTCGAAGTTTATATAAATTTTATCCAAAAAGAGAATCATCACAATATGAGACAGCACCAAATAAACCATTTTTATTGATCAGTCTATGCTAAATATTCATAAATGAATAATATAAAATAAGTCTTACGATTCATAAAATAATTATATTGAAATACTTCATTATATCGCTTGCTCGTGTAAAAAAACATACATTACGTGATACTATTGACATACACTGTCTAAATAAATACAATGTAAAATCATATCAGCAAGTCATCAAAAATAAAGTCAAAGTCAAAATTTCTTTATTTGTTTAGACTAATAAATAGTTCTTACAAATCGTCATTTTGCTCTTAAGGAGCCTCTACATGTCTCATAATCTTTTTACCCTACCAGCGCTTCGAGACCAACATTTGGCAAGTGCTGAGACGAAGCGCCGCAACAAACTCAGTCACCACTGTCTGCCGGTTAATATAAATAAATAAAAGTAAGTCTTACTCTCTACATTAGAAGATCCATTTTAATACTTAGCACACACAAAAGGGCATGTTACTTAACTCTTTAGTGGCCAGCCTAGCTGCTCTGGTCAGTGTGACATTGCAATGGCTATGCAAAGCCTCCAGATTGTCACTTTCTTTCTTACTTCACTTAGATTCCATGGCCACAGAAAAAGCGGTACAGGAAAATGTACACAGAAGACTCATGAGTATGCAGACTCGCATTCGGAGGGCGTCACTGGACTCTTCTAGAACGGTTAAGAAGTTGAAGTTCTCGTTGTCGAATAAAACTTTCTCGACGACGTCAGCGTGTTCTGGTAAGTCCTGGAGTACGGTTATGAGGATGCCAATGATGTTTAACACGATCCGGGGGATCTTGGAATACTGCATCAGCAGCGCGGTGATCACGGGATGCGCATTGTAGGTGACGAGCGCGAGCGCGAATTGGCGCACGCCGCGGCACGAACGCACGCACAGCCACGAACACACTCCTAGCATGCGTCCGACGCCTTGCAGCTTTTCTTGAGAACCGTCGTCAGAATCTTTGTTATTCCTCATCAAAGTGTTAATTGCTGCCACAAAATTATACACCACTTTCGCTTCTAGATATACATCCTGAATGTTCAAAAGCGTATGCCTAGGCAGAGTATGAACTAGCGCGGGTAGCGCCAATAGCGCGGCCACGGCGTCGCACACGCGAGCCCCCTTCGTCCCTTTAGCGGCGCTGCCTACCACGCCCGTCGCCATGCTCACCATATTAAGCTGCGTGAGAGACTCCACATCGCCATCCATAACCTCAGTAATATTAGAGTTTAAGAATGCTTCCCACTCTTCCAATTCTATTGAAGATGGCTCTTTAGTTTCATGTTTTTCTTCAGGCTTAATCAATGTTGGTATATGAGTGAATAGTTTGTAAATTCGGCAGCCGTTAAATCAAAATCAATTTTATGATGGTCATCGCCCATATTCCTGGGTTCTATAGTCAACGTATCCCAAGGCAGTAGGCGGGAGGATAGGTCAACTCTAGACCTCTAAAAAGAAATGGGGGGACCTTAAAATGCGTTTTATCGTTACTGTCCATAAAACCCAATTTGATTTAACAATTGCCACCTATACTTACTTAAAACTAAGCAGTGATAAAAACAACATTAGCTACAGCCCGGTCGCCGAGCACGTAGAATTTCGTCCAATGACCCCAAGCTACCCATCCTTATCGCTCGCGCGTAATTATATTGCTATCGCTACTGTGCGACGGGTGGCCGCGAGCGATTAGGATGGGTAGCTTGGGGTCATTGGACGAAATTCTACGTGCTCGGCGACCGGACTATACAACTTATAATGCCCATTTAATAGTTTAACGATATGCTTTGACAATAGGTAACTACACTCGACATCAAATAAATCGCACCTCACGCGACAAGCATTTTCAAACGTATGCATCCCCACTTCCCACCAATATTGGCACCATTAAAAAGCCTAGTTCTAACCTTCATTTCATTAAAGGAAAGGTTTTTACCCCAAAAATGTGTCTTTAGAAGGATCCAGAGTCACTTCTTCAAAAAATAGGTAGTTACGCTAGAGCCAACTTTTATGGCTATAAAACTGTTAAGTTGGGATTAATCGCTATCCATCTGTTAAAGAGGACACGTGAGATCATTATTTGGTTTTATAACCATAAAAATTGGTCTCATTGATCCCATAGGTGGGCCCAAAGTGAGGTATTTTTTTCAAGTCACATTTATGGTATATGTTAATCATTTATTAAGAAATTAATTAATGTGTTTTTCTTTAAGGATATTTATTGAGCTTTCAAATAACACCAATATTGTTGGGGCACCATGATTGTGTCAGAAGAAAATCATTAAATTTCGCGTCGCGGAAGGTGCGGTTTATTTGATGTTGAGTATAGATACAATTTACATTCCTTTATTCAAGCTTCAATGATAGGTCAACTACATCTAAAAAAATAGGGACCTTAAAACCCAGGTTTTATCTTAACTGTCAATAGAACACTGTTTGATTTATCAATTACCAACTATAAGGTACATAATCTTGCCTGACTATTAAAACAAACTGGTTATTTGTCCATAACAGCCTAACTATAGTACTTGTGAGTTTTTACAAGACGTTGCACCAGTTAATTTTGACAGTAAATTTAACGATAACCGGTGCATATTGTATGGAGTTTGACAGATTTTTGACGTTTGTCAAAGTTAAAGTAACATGGTGCATCTCACCCTTAGAAACCCTGAATAAAAGTTAAAGACAAATAGTGACACAGACAAGGCCATTTATGGAAATTGTGTCGTATGTGATTTAAGACAACTCCTGATAAAATTTCAAAGTATCCAACTGTCGTATCACATTGTACGAATGCCTCCGCCGACGGGTCTACGTGTGGTAGCCATCTATTTTCATATTAACCACAAAATACTCAAGCACGCTTATGGATATTATTTTGGTTTTCCTTGGCTGCCCGTTTCATACATTGTGAATTCGAATGTAAGTTATGTCAAACAGGTTTTCGTCAATTTCCATGTATTTCCCTTCTGATGAGGCGAAATTGTATTTGAAACTAGGTTTTAACGCGGACGCTTTCATTTTCTCTACAAACCGGCCAATTCTCGTCCATTGCAGCTATGCAAGGCCTTCTGTACTCTAAATAGTGACTCTCTATAGTCTCTTTAGAGTGCTTTGATTAAACCCGGATAGTCCGTTAGTCGTTAATAACGTAAGCAACAGCCTTTTAATCTGTCTGTCATCGTGCGCTGGTACTCCCCCTCTCGACATACCGGCCAATTCTGTCCATTGCAGCCATGCAAGGCCTTCTGAACTCTGAATAATGACTCTCTATTAGTTTCTTTAGAGTGCTTTGATTAAACCCGGATAGTCCGTTAGTCGTTAATAACGTAAGCAACAGCCTTTTAATCTGTCTGTCATCGTGCGCTGGTACTCCCTTTCTTGACATACCGGCCAATTCTCGTCCATTGCAGCCATTCCAGGCCCCTATGAACTATGACTCTCTATTACCTTTAGAGTGCTTCGATTAAACCCAGATAGTCCGTTAGTTGTTAATAACGTAAGCAACAGCCTATTAATATGTCTTGTCATCGTGCGCTGGTACACCCCTCTCGAGTCTCGACATACCGGCCAATTCTCGTCCATTGCAGCCATGCAAAGCCTTCTGAACTCTAAATAATGACTCTCTATTAGTTTCTTTAGAGTGCTTTGATTAAACCCGGATAGTCCGTTAGCCATTACTAACGTAAGCAAAAGACAGCAAAAGTATTCGTATAAGAATGGCTTTCATACTTTTCAAGCAGCGACAACGACATGTCCACGCGTGGTAGCCATCTCATAAGATTTTCACTTTAATCTATCTTCAAATTAACCACAAAATCCTGAAGCACGCTTTTGGGTATTCTTACTGATGTCATAAAGTGGTTGACGAAAGTCTTACGAAAAATCTCGGGCGAGCCGAAAATATTTTTTTCAGCAACTGAACAGATACCCAGGAGTGTTCTCTCTCAAGATACTTTATTTTATTGTTAGGAAAACAAACAGCGTTCTATAACACATATGCGGGATGAACGCGTTGAAAAACAGACTCACCCACTCTTCTGCGACCGCCTGCGCAGTAAAAACCAGGTGACATATGATTTCGGCTGTCTTGTGTGATATGTGATATCTTCCATACATTGTTACTTCGAAGGTAACTTATGTCGAACAGGTTTTCGTCAATTTCCATGTAAGACTCTTCTGGTGAGGAAATTGTCTATAAAACTAGGACTCGACTCTCGCAGACGATATCAAGTGGTTAACGAAAGTCTTACGAAAATGTTCTCTTCAGCAAATGAACAGATGCCCAGGAGTGTTCTCTTTCGAGATATGCGGAAAGAACGCGTTGTAAAACAGACTCACCCATTCATCTGTGACCGGCTGCGCAGTAAGCACCAGGTGACATATGATTTCGGCTGTCTTGTGTGATATGTGATAGCTTCCATACATTGTTACTTCGAAGGTAACTTATGTCAAATAGGTTTTCGTCAATTTCCATATAGCACACTGCTGAACAAAAGCCCAGGAGTGTTAATTTTCAAGTTCTGCGGGAAGAATGCGTTGTAAAAGAGACTCACCCACTCATCTGTAGATAAAAGGATCTTTAAATTAACCACAAAATCCTGAAGCACGCTTTTGGGTATTCTTACTGATGTCATTAAGTGATTGACGAAAGTCTTAAGGAAATGCTTTCTTCAGCAAATGAATAGATGCCCAGGAGTGTTCTCTTTCGAGATATGCGGGAAGAACGCGTTGTAAAACAGACTCACCCACTCATCGCCGTCACCGCCTGAGTAAATACCAGGTGACATATGATTTCGGCTGTCTTGTGTGATATGTGATAGCTCAAAGCGCTTGCATTGCCCACGCATCGAATGGTTGGCTACGTCGATAGAATGAATGTGGGATCATTTTCGTAATCTTCGCATAGATACTCATTACCCCAGTTGTAGGTTTCGGGCCCATATTAGGTACACCTTGGCGAGGTCTCCTTGGTGGCTGCCGGTTAACAAGGTAACTTATGTCGAACAGTTTTGCGTCAATTTCCATGTAGCACTTCTGGTGAGGAAATTGTCTATGAAACTGGAAATCTAAGGGGAAGCTTCGCTTTTCATGAAAAAATAATAATAGTTCCAACACATTTTTAGTACGATGAAATTTAAATTATGCACACAAAATTACATTAGTATATTTATAGTATACTAAAATACGGCCCTATTGATATCTTTAGCTCGATCTCTAATATCAAAGCTGTGTCATGATAGAGGAACATAGCGTTGATGGTGACCAGATTATCGACGAACTGCTTTGAAAACTTCACTATCAGCAGGGCGTCCATTTTGTCCTCTGCAATGTTCACCACGAAGTCCTGCAGTGCGCGCTTTGGTATTTTGACGTTCTTGACCAGGTGTCGAGCGGAGAGGCGTCGGAAATTTAGAGGCCTGAGGTGTGAGCGCGTTGAGTAAGTCTACGGTAGCCCAAGAGTTCTCTCTCTAGGTAGTGAGAGAAGAAATATGTAAAAAATAAATTAATCACATTCCCGCTGAGAAATTTCGCTGAGAACACCGCCCGACATAGCTCTCCAGCCGTTTTATGGGAGATTTTTCCCATAATGACGAAAACGTTATTAAAATAGGGACTTATGGCATCTCTCCACACAAAATCGTCGGTCGTATCGGTCGCTTGTTTAGGCCTCACTATTTTCCCCGTAGCTACGGTGTAAATGAGTTGAATTGTGCTTATTATTAGAGACGGGTTCTCTTCATACGGCTGACATACGACATTGGAATCAAATGGACACTTTCGCGCTGTCTCTACTTCGGGTGCTGGCTGCATAGGACCTCTTTCGTTCTGTACCAGACCTCTTCGCTCTGCAAGTAGTTTGTGAGTTGACAGGTTGTGTACGAAGGCCTCCGCCGATAGTTCCACGTGTAGTAGACATCTCATAAGATAATCCCTTGTATCTATCTTCAAATTAAGAAGCACGCGTTTGGGTATTCTCACAGATGTTATCAAGTGACTCTTTTTCTCGACAAACCGCCAGTTATCCCGTCCATTGCAGCCATGCGAGGCCCTCTGAACAATGCCTCTCTATTAGTGTAGGTAGAGTGCTTTGATTAAACACGGATTTTATATTAATAACGTAAGAAACAGACGGCCTAAGTCTCTATTCGTATAAAATGGGCTACTTTACATTTACAACAAAATCCTGAAGCACGCTTTTGAGTATTCTCACAATTACCTATCCGTTCGAGTTTTGGACGCTAAAACCCTACCATCCACTAGTAGTAAATAAATAATAAAACTGTTCAACTATCCGTCCAGCATTTAGCATTCTCAAATTGGTGTTTACAGACCTCACTATTATATGCACGAATATGCACGATTTGAGTCTCGCCTCACATTTGAGCATTCAGGAAAGATAGACAGCTTTGTCATACGACATGAATAAGACTGACAAGAAATGTGTCGTGTTGCATCTAACAATCACAAGCACAAAAACAAAATGATAGATGAAGGAAGAATAACTAAACTGTGTGCGCTTACACAGAGCGCTTACACATTTAGGCGATTTAGCAGCGCGACAGACGCGCTGCCGAAAATTTCATACTATGTGACAGCGGATAAATTATAAAAACGCTGCTGTCGCGCTTCTAACGCTATAGTGTGAAAGCGCTCTTAATCTTAAAATAAAACTTACATTGTAAAGTTTCTTTTTTCCGATCTTCACTGATGATCACCTGATGTTTGTTGATTGTGGATGCGCTTGCCAGAAGTCTTTAGATGTCCCTCCCTTGCACTCAGGATCCACACAAGTCCCTGGTTTCTTCATGGTTCTGATGACTCGACGACCGTCCCCACTCCCCAGTATGATATCCGAATATGATAAAGGTACCTTCATTTCGATCCGGCGTCATTGACACACTGATCTTCGTTTCTTCGTCATCACAGTTTTTTCCAATTGCAATTGATTCAACTTACATGACAATGTGTGGGGTTTCAAAACAAATCTGGGGGCTGAGGCCTGAAATATCCGTTTTCCTAAAATGAGGCCACACCAATGAGTGGCTCGTGGTTATCCCAAGGGTACCAGCAAATCTCTCATCATCTGTGCCATGCAGTTCTCTAAACACATCCCGTGCAGGAAAGGTTCAATAGCTCGTTCCTTGATGTCCCTTCTTTATACTCAGGATCCATATAAGTCCCTGGTTTCTTCATAGTTCCGACGACTGTCTTGGCAGCTTGATTTCTTCACAACTTCGTGACCATTGTCTTGTGCAATTTCAATTGATTAAACGTGTGTGAGGTTTCAAAACAAGTGATTTCTTCGGGTCCACATATCACTCATTGATCCAATAGCATCATCATCTCTCATCACCTGTGCCATGCAGTTCTCGAGCTCTGGCTGTTGCCTGTTGGTCCACGGGAGGTATTTTATTTCCCTCCTGCCCTCCGTCCGGGGACGGCGAGCGTTCCCCTATCCGCCACCTGGGGACGCGTTCTCTTGGGGTTACAGGCTCCCCCGAGAATTAAATCAATCTCGAGAACCGAGCACGTTTTTATGCATTTCCAATAATTCGTCTTGGACCTCACACACACATCGCTATGCCAGTGTTTCTAAATCCATACGTGAGTTATCTGGAAAGAAGAGAAAAAGGAAATTGATATTTGATTGAATCGAATTTCATTCGCTTTAATCGACGGGCAATCTCATAATTGGATGTAATGTACTGGAATGAATTAAAGATAGAAGTGAACAAATAGTCATCTTTGAATAGGATCAATTATTTAAGTAGGTACTTATTATAATAAAAATAATTTGTTTCAAAAACGCTTTTACAGTATACATACACCTATGATAATTCACACATTGACACTCGCACAGCAAAATACATATTTAGAGAAAAAAGTGTCCGTTTTATAGAAATAAAACCAAGACTTTAAGAATCGAGTTTTTGTATGCACATGCAGTACATAATGCAAAATATTTTTTACTAGTATTTTTTATAAACAAACACTAACTTAAGACCAACTAAAGGGGTATGGTATTTTTGGTGATAAAATTATACGTATTACTTGACCTTAAAATATCTAAAGGTATAAAAATCAAAACCAAATTTTCTTTATTTGTGATGACTAATTAAATTAGTACTTACAAATCGTCAATGCTCTATTAAGTGACTTCGTCGCCATTTTGAAATTCAATTCTTACCGGTAATAACGAAACTACAAAATTGAGGTTTATACATAGAATATTCGATTTCATACCTAGTACTAACACTCGTATTCACAAACGATGCTTGCTTAAGTGAAGCAGCAAATCGAACGCACAGCGTTGAATAAAGCTCTGTGATTGGTTCGTCTGTTACCCTGTGCGTCCACGCGCACTATGAGACCTCATAGTAATGTTTGTGAATACGGGCGTAAAAATCCAAGCAATCAAATTTAAAAATATTTTATTCCATTTAAACCAGTATTTTGGCACTTATGAACGTCAAAATAAAAATGAGTTGTCTTATCTTTTGGGCTCAATTAGCGCTTTGAGATAATTCACAATATGCAAAAATTAATGATTATGATTTTTAAAACTGGAGATCTCTCGGTCTGAATTTAAGTATAATCATATAAATAAAGTTGAAGGCTAACCATAACCAATGAAATTGAAGTTACAAAAACTCTATTTTTCTCTACATAATATTGAACACGCATTCGAAATAATTTTAAAACGAAATAAATAACATAGAAAATAAGTATGTACTCACCGAAGTGATGACTGGGAAATGGCAGGCCGTTGTTCTGCTCTCCATGATGAAATTTTAAAAACACTGCACAAACCATTTTGGTTCTTCATGATGAACTTTTTAAACACACTGCACAAACTGCCTACATTTTAGGTTTTGCTTCTCCAAGAGCAAGAGCGCGACTGACCTCTATCCGACCGTTCGCCCGTATTTATGCCATTTCCCCGCTGGGCAGGTAGCCATTTTTCAGCTCACGTTTTGGACAAAAAAAATGGCTACCTGCCTAATGGGATGGGGACTTTCCAGTCCCTTGGAATTAGGGATGAACGATGTTAGGAAAACATCGACGTAGACATCGATCATCATAATCGAAAGCACAACATCGATATTCGATATTTATCACGAACCGAATATCGTTAAATAACATCGATGATTAATGAACAACAAAATAAAAAAATACCGCTTGTTCCCACCCAATCACACCCCTACTCGTTAACCTGTATTTCCTTACTGTAAACTTTAGATTTCTTATTTAGATTTTTATGTGATTCTTTATAATAAAAGCTCTAGGTCCTGATAAATTTAAAAAAACTCTCGATATGATTCTTTCTCAACGAGTAGATAACAGGGTTACTCGTTTGGGTGTGACTCATAGGGAACAAGCGAAAAATATTGTGAAATTGTTTTGAATTTATTAAGAAACAAATTTTTGTATTAACTGACTGAAGGAAAAGTCATTTTATTATTTCTTTCTTGATAAATAGTAGAGCAGCATTTGAAAACAGTCTTTCAGATGACGTTGATAATCGATTCCGTTAACAGCGATGTTTCGATATTTCGTATTATAGTAACATCGATATTTTTGCTTTCAACATCGATGAACATCAGGCATCCCTACTTGGAATTACTTGACCATCTGGGTATTGTTTACAACATCCCTTTTGGTAAAATACCACAGAGCATGGAAACGTCGATTCGATTCCATGCTCTGTGTAAAATACCATTTCTGAAGACATTGTGAACAAAGGACATGAAATAACATTCAAAAATTAAGTTTGACTTATTATTGCTTATGTTGCGGGGAAACCTGAAAATCTGACATGTTGTCAAATGGCCCATTTAAGTATTTTATAATGTTGTCTGTACGGTGCGTTAGCTGTGCGTCGATGAGCGGTGACGCTCCGTCGTTCTACTTAAAAAACTGAACGATATGCCACACGATGCGTTGAAATGACGGATCGCGTTATCGCCACGCAGCCGCAACGCTTGTGTGGCACCTCTCTTAGGACGGACAGTATAAGTTACCTGTAATAGGTATTATCTGTAATGATAGTGTAAATGTGTGGAAAATAAACAATTTAGGGGGTCTTATCGCTTTAAAGCGATCTCTTCCAGACAACCTATGGAGAGGACAGTGTTTAAAATAACTATGAAAGGGAAGGCGGTGATAAGTTAAAGAAAACTCCGTTCAGCATTATAATGGACGAGACAACTGACATCAGTGTCGAAAAACACTCACAGATACATATTATGACGAAGTAGACTGTGTTCGCACACAGTTTCTCGACATAATATGAAGTCAAATCTGGAAAGGCTTGTGGTAGTTTATTAACTTGGCTTCAAGACCGGCAAATTCCTTTATTTATTTTTATTCATTTGCATCCGACACAACTAATAGCATGGTAGGCGAACACCACTCTGTGTTTAGTTACTTGAAACTAAAAGTACCGCACATTGCATGCATCAAGAGTAGCTGCCCTAAGGTTCATCTTGTGGCATCCAAAGCGTGCCTTAAGCTGCCAAGATCTGTAGAAGATTTTCTAAGATTGGAGCTCATTTTAACCGAAGCACTAAGAAGGCAAAACAAATTAAAAGAGTTCCAGGATTTTGTCAACATTCATAAGATATTATAAAGCCCGGCAACAACAAGGTGGCTATCATTAGAAGCATGTGTCAATTATAATAGAACCATGGAACAATGTCTGGTGTGGCGGCTTCTTACATCACTACTACGGCACACGCACATCACTACCAACCTAACGAGCTGTCAATTCTCTCTATGTCCACGCAGTCCTGTCTTCGATTTTATTTTTCATAAAATTTAACGCTCAGTTAAAACAAGGGCTGTAATAAGGTTTCGGTTCTCGGTAATTTGAAGAAATCGAATACTCTGGTAAAGGGCTTTACAGCCTACTGTGACGATTCCTAAATGGAGGTTAAGGAAGAGCCCCGGTGCAGTGAATAAACCCTTACTCAATGAAATTCAGGATGAACAGGCAGCACTGAGGAGGATGATGGAGGATAATTCGGAACGAAATCTTAACGACGACTTGGACGCTGGAGCGGGTAGCTCCCACGACTTGAGTAGAACCGGCCATCAGGTCACCCTTTCAGATATTGATCTGGAAGCTGATGCGAGTGCCAGTAGGCTCAAGTTCGTGTTCCTGTACTGGTGACTTAGATCATGACAATGCTTTAAATGACCAGGATAAACAGTGACACTGAAGATGAAAATGAAATGAATAACGACATAGACATTTTTCCAATCAGATTATACAATATAGCTTTCCGCCCGCGGCTTCGCGCGCGTGGACTACATTATCTACATATTTTACGGAACCCTATTTTTTCCAAAATAAAATTTAGCCTATGTTATTCGTGGATAATGTAGCTTTCGAATGGTGAAAGAATTTTTAAAAATGGTCCAGTAGTTTTTGAGTCTATTCATTACAACCAAACAAACAAACAAAGTTTACCTCTTTATAATATTAGTGTAGATTGACATTACAACATAGCTTTTTTAGACACAAATATTGATTAAAAACCTAATTAAAGCATCTAGATTTATTATAACTACGTAACATTAATATTTTATTACTAGCATAGTTGACTATTTTCACTACGGAACCCCAAAAAGTAGAGAACCCTTACTTACGGGACCCCCTTTCAATTTTAGATGCCATATTTGGAATCTGTGACCCCGAAAACCCCTATTCACGTTTATAAACTCTCGAAGAAATAATTTGCTAGTCCCTTGGCCAAAATATTGGCAAAACGTCCTATAGTGCTGTGAGAGTAAGTCTTTGGATAATCATGTCTAAACCAAGTCATAGGACGCAGCCGCCGCGCCCGGTAACGCCGATAGGGTTGCCAGGTCAAAAACACAAAAGCCGGACTATGTGCTTTATTTGGCCGGACATTTTACCCTGAAAGCCGAGGTGCAATTAGTGAGCTCACGAGTGAGTACTATCATCATCGGTTGCCTAACGTCCTGATGCGTGCGTGCCTTATTCTGTGGCTATTGCCTGGCACGGCATCCAAATAAAAAGCCTAACAAAAGCCGGACAGGCCGGACATCGGTTATTTTGGCCGGACACGCAATCAAAAAGCCTAACTATGTCCGGCTTTATCCGGACGCCTGGCAACCCTAAACGCCGAGGAGTTTTTGGAATGTTCGGATGCGGCACGACGCGCATCGGTTGATCGAGTTGCAGTCCGTTTACCTCCGTTTTGGGCGGAAGATGCCGAAATTTGGTATGTCCAAGTGGAGGCGCATGAGAACTTCAAGTTCAAGTTGGAAATATTCGAGGATCCAAGCAAAATAACTGACATAGTATAAGTCTAAATAATACATTTACAAAAAATATCTCGAATATACGTCTTACGTACTAAATCTGTTCAATGACAGAAGTACACAAATTAATTAAAACAATAGCCAGTAATAATGGATTTCAATTACTGTACAACTACTGATGCCTACAAAAAATAGTATGCCAATCCAAGATTCTATTTGCCACTTGAGAAGATACTTTTAGGTGTTGCAGCACAGGCATACTTTAAAAAGTATTTTAGACATTGTTTAAGACCCCCATGCTTAATACTGGCTGATTTGATAAAATGATATAAAAAAAAAGAAAAAAAAAACAGTCAATTGATTTTACGCATTCGCATCTCGCTTTTGTCTGAAAAAAACAATACAATTGTTCTGCGTTGTTGTCGTATCAAATATTATCGTCGTCGTTGTCTTAACTTAATTAGACCTACTAGTCAAACTTACTTACACCAGACAATGTTAAAATAATAGTAATGCATACTGCAAAGGAGTACCTATAATGTATTATCTTAGAACATCCATAAACGTGTGGAATAGCAATCAAGAATGAAATTGAAATAAACATTTTGAATCACCGCGTGGTATTTTCGACAGGACGTGGTAATTTTATTTGGAACAAAAAGATTTGCAACTATTGTTTGTTCAACAATGATAGAACCTTTTTTAATCTCTCAGAATATTTAACAATAACAAGCCTTTGTTAACAAATTCAAAAGTTAGGCACAGGTTTGTTATCAGTACTTTGTTCGTAAACAAATACTTTACGATAGATCCGTAGGTACAGGGCCCTCAGAATGATGTTGGAAACAAAAGAAAAAATACCACGACGCTTAGCAAGTAACAGTGACTTGATTACTTACCTGGAAGTAGTGTAGTAGTCAGGCAAAAATAGTATGTTACAGTCAAAACTCATAATCGGTCAAAACCACTTTTGACTGGAAAAAAAATTGTTGAGATTCTATCGTCTCAAAAGAATAAGTATGTAGTCTAGAAAAGGTCATGTCGCAGTGTACGTCAATCGCGATGCGCAAGTAAGCAAAATAGTTCGTTTCAGCTGAAAGACGTCAAATGCTGGACAAAGGCAAAATACATTGGTCATCATAAAAATCGACCCTCCCGCGACAAGCACTTTCAAACGTATGTCAAAAAAAAAGTCACAATTTCTTTATTTGTTTAGACTAATAAATAGTTCTTACAAATCGTCATTTTGCTCTTAAGGAGCCTCTACATGTCTCATAATCTTTTTACCCTACCAGCGCTTCGAGACCAACATTTGGCAAGTGCTGAGAAGAAGCGCCGCAACAAACTCAGTCACCACTGTCTGCCTGTCTGTAGAAGAATCCAGACTCACTTCGTCAAAAAATAGGTAGTTACGCTTGAGCCAACTTTTATGGCTATAAAACTGTTAAGTTGGGATTAATCGCTATCAATCTGTTAGGGGCCACCCATAAAGTACGTCACACGAATTTCATGATTTTTTGAGAGACATTTGATATAAACCTTAGTTAATCTAAGACTCATTTGATGTAATTTTGTTTAATATAAATGATATTTCATATAACACTGCACAACAGCATTTCTGATGATTGGGTTATGTTACATGATATTAGTCCAATTTTTAATGACGATTTCAAATCTGTGATTGAAATGTCTGTATCAGCTCTGGTTAAAAAAATATGACACTTGGGTCTTTTTGTAATAAAACACTCTTTTTTTAGAGATGATCCTATTTTATGAAGTTGTTAAGTTGAAAAAACTTTCTTTTATTTGACTTCCTTGCTGAAGCTGAAGGCAGACAGTTCTTCTGAATGCTTCAACAGCAGTCAGCCATCATGTGTACATTCCAGTGGCCCTGATAGCCTCCCTCTATCGTACGAAGGCCCTGGTGGATTTGCTCGCCATGTTCTTCACTTAGATCCTTAAGAGTTGTGAGAAAATTGTTCAGGTGATTGCGAAGAGAGAGTAAGTTTATGTTTATATTAAATCCAACCAAAAAAACATGTTTGTAAGTGACTCATACGTTGTTCGATGTGTAAGAATACTAAGATTTTTTCGGATTTTCCAAAAAAAATATTAATATGCCAAAATAACTCATTCCATGTCTTTTCTGAAGACTTGAAGATCCTAGATCTCTGAAACGATCGTTTAAACCATCTTGGCTACATGGTTTTGAAATTTTCGGGTCACATTCAAAGTCTCTACCACAGTGCCAGTTTTCGCCTCAAAATCCTCTTGTGAAGTATCAGCATGAGGTTTAGGTGACTTCTTAGGGTTGAAAAGACGTCTACATGCCAAACGTATGCAATAAATTACAATTTAGTTCAATATTTTTTTGGTTAATACCATTTTTGTTCAAAAATAAAAATAACAGTCGTCGCGATGGTTCAAGGGTTCCTTTTAGATCATAGCGGTTTCGTACCTAAATCTACACATATTCTTATTTGTTTATAAACGTAAAAACTCAACGCATCTTTTCCACGCCTTTTGCGGAATTCAAGGCTTATCTTTCATTTCCACTGGGTCCCCAAACTAATTTTTGTAAGCCAATTTTACGAACTTTGTCACATTTAAACGGATTATTTAAACATATCCTCTCCGCAAATGAAACAAAATTGATTTAGATCCTTCACACTAACACTTCTTAATGCTACCATATTAAATTATACAAAGAAAACATAGTATTTTTGGATCTGTCGGCGAATTAAGACTGAAATTTAGCAGTTTTTGAGTGAAAGCTATAACACGTAAACAAGAGCTGCTACGAAAAAATGGACGGCAGATTCAGAATCAGCGACGTCAAATTAGTAAACATCATGTACTGAAAGTCAATCATCAGCCAAAAGTTGCAATTTTGTTGTGCAGTGTAACCATTACATAAAAATAAATATTATTTGTTATAACGACTATTTGGTAAAAGTACTCTTTAATTGATATAATTTCTGATAGATATAACTTTTAGTATGTTCTTCTTTAGCTTGACTTATAAATGACTTTAGTGACAAAAACGAATCGCCGTAAAACCGACTCCACGTAGTCTTGTCTGCCCTACCCCTAGAGCAGCGTTGCCAGTTTTTTTTTTCGCCAAGTCGGGACTTTGGTACTTTTTGAGTAAAAATAGCGGGATTCTTCCGTCAGAAGCGGGACATATTAAAAAAAACGTATATAATCAAAGGTTTTCAAATATTTATCTTTTTATTTGACTTAAAATTACGTTTACGTGACAATAGATAGCAAAAGTAGCCATAAAAATGTATTTTAACAAAAAAAATAATGTTTTAAATCAGATTTACTCTATCGTTAAATTCATCTTTAGAATAAAAAAAGAAAAAAAATTAAAAAAGTTTTATTCTTTACAATAATATGGCGTTTCAAACAATAGTCTGGTGAAGTGAGTGTCTCTCTCCGAAAAGCGGGACCGAGCCTGTCCCGCGCGGGACATTTAAATTTGATTAAAAAATCGGGACGTCTGGCAACGCTGCCCTAGAGTGTAATTTAGAAGCGCGTAGGCACGGAGGGGCGAGGCGGCCCGCGGGCTGAGGAGCAGGTGGCTGGAAGCGAGGCGCGGTGTCGAGCGAAAGCCATCTGCGACGATTAGCACGCGAGGGACCGCCAGAGCCCCGCAGTGCCGGAGCCGTGACAGAAGTCTCAAGTTTTTAGTCAAATTTGCATGCTGCATGCCTGCTTGCTTGCTTGCCTGCTTGCTTGCTTTCTTGCCTGCTTGATTGCTTTCTTGCCTGCTTGCTTCCTTGCTTGCTTGCTTGCCTGCATGCTAGCTTGCTTGCTTGTTCGCTTGCTTGCTTGCTCGTTTGCTAGCTTGCTTGTTTGCTTGCTTGCTTGCTGCATGCAATGCTTATTATAACAATTGAACTTTATATAAAATTATTATTGTTATATGATTCAAGTTTTATAGGAAAAGAATTTTATCTCATTTGATTATATGATTATATTATATGATATGTAGTTATATCATACATTACACACTACAAACTGTTTACTGCGCAAGCGATGACAGATGAGTAAGTCTCTTTACAACGCATTTTTCCCGCATATCTCGGAAAGAGAGCACTCCTGGGCTTTTGTTCATTTACTGAAGAAAGCATTTTCGTAAGACTTTCCATTATAGACAATTTCCTCGCCAGAAGAGTCTTGCATGGAAATTGACGAAAACCTATTTGACATAAGTTACCTTCGAAGTAACAACGTATGAAAGCCATCACATATCACACAAGACAGCCGAAATCATACGAGTATGTCACCTGGTGCTTACTGCGCAGCCGGTCACAGATGAATGGGTGAGTCTGTTTTACAACGCGTTCTTCCCGCATATCTTAAAAGAGAACTCCTGGGCTTTTGTTCACTTGCTGAAGAAAGAATTTTCGTAAGACTTTCGTCAACCACTTAATGACATCAGTAAGAATACCCAAAAGCGTGTTTCAGGATTTTGTAGTTAATTTGAAGATACTTTTATCTACAGATGAGTGGGTGAGTCTGTTTCACAACGCGTTCTTCCCTCATATCTCGTAAGAGAACACTCCTGGGCATCTGTTCATTTGCTGAAGAAAGCATTTTCGGCTCGCCCGAGATTTTTCGTAAGACTTTCGTCAACCACTTAATGTCATCAGTAAGAATACCCAAAAGCGTGCTTCAGGATTTTGTGGTTAATTTGAAGATAGATTAAAGTGAAAATCTTATGAGATGGCTACCACGCGTGGACTTATCGTTGCCTCTCTGCTTGAAAAGTATGCAAGCCATTCTTATACGAATAGAGACTATGACCGTCTGTTGCTGATGTTATTAACGACTAACGGACTATCCGAGTTTAATCAAAGCTCTCTAAAGAAACTAATAGAGTCGTTATTCAGAGGGCCTGGCATGACTGCAATTGACGAAATAATTGGACGTCCTGTGGTCTCCTACGTCACTTCATACCTAAAGCAGTACGCGAGTGATTGTTGCAATAACAGGGAGTTTGTTAGGTTACTGATCTGTTATTAAGAATAAAGGTAAAACAGGAGGAGTCTTGACATATAGGGAAATTTGCTGAATGCCATGGGACGGAATACAAGTTCTTGATATTGAGCGAGAAAGGTTCCTAGCTGATGAGGTGATATTAAGTCAACGCCCTGCTGATAGTGAAATTTTCGTCTAAGCAGTTCGTCCATAATCTGGTGACAATCAACGCTCTGTTCCTCTCATGACACAGCTTTGATATTAGAGATCGAGCTAAAGATATCAATAGGTCTGTCTTATTTTAAAATACTATAAATATACTTATGTAATTTTGTGTGTATAATTTAAATTTCATCGTACTAAAAATGTGTTGGGACTATTTTTTTTTTTTCATGAAAAGGGAAGCGTCCATTTTGAGTCCCAGTTTCATAGACAATTTCCTCACTAAAAGAGTTCTACATGTAAATTGACGCAAACCTTTTCGACATAAGTTACCTTCAAAGCAGCAATGTATGGAACCGGCAGCTACCAAGGAGACCTCGCTAAGGTATACCTAATATTATGGGCCCGAGACCTACAACCGGGGTAATGAGTATCTATGCGAAGATTACGAAAATGATCCCACAATCAATCTATCGACGTAGCCAACCATTCGATGCGTGTGCAACGCAAGAGCTCTGGGCTATGACATATCACACTAGACAGCCGAAATTATGTCACCTTATATTTAATCAGGCGGTCGCAGAAGAGTGGGTGAGTCTGTTTTATAACGCGTTCTTCTCGCATATCTTGTTCATTTACTGAAGAAAGAATTTTCGTAAGACTTTCGTCAACCACTTAATGACATCAGTAAGAATACACAAAAGCGTGCTTCAGGATTTTGTGGTTAATTTGAAGATCCTTTTATCTACAGATGAGTGGGTGAGTCTCTTTTACAACGCATTCTTCCCGCAGAACTTGAAAATAAACACTGCTGGGCTTTTGTTCAGCAGAGTGCTATATGGAAATTGACGAAAACCTATTCGACATAAGTTACCCGAAGGGGTAACAATGTATGAACGCTATCACATATCACACTAGACAGCCGAAATCATATGTCACCTGGTGTTTACTGCGCAGGCGGTCGCAGAAGAGTGGGTGAGTCTGTTTTACAACGCGTTCTTCCCGCATATCTTGAAAGAGAACACTCAGAAATAAGTAAAAATTATATTCATTTGGAAATTTGCGATCACAATACGAATCGCCATCCGTCTCTTTGTCCACAGAAAATGTGCCTCTACCAGGAAAGATGCCGGGGAATTGCAAAGAACTCCCTCAGTGCCGCTTATTAGCGCATCCGACGTAAAGCACCCTCGGTGCAAGTATGGAACGGACTGCCCGTTCCGTGGTTGCGAGTACTCACACGGGGCTCTAGAGGAAGCGACGCCCGACCCAAAAACCACAGATGCATGGCAATCAAGATGTTGAAAATATAATAGCCTCTTGGATGAAAGACAACGTTTTAATCTTTCAATTGTCCGCACCATACTGGACGGTCAGGTAAAAATATGAAAAGAAAGAAAAAAGATGGAACCTAGAGAAAAAGATCAGAGTGAAAATTGTGAAGTACCCTCGTACAAGTATGGAGTGGAATGCCCGCTCCGTAGTTGCGAGTACTCACACGGGGCTCCAGAGGAGGCGACGCCCGACCCTACACCACAGATGCGGCGTCCGATCCTCCGAAAAAGCGGTGTTACTCCGAAAAACATTATCCGAAGTTTCGAATGTTGCTATCCCTCTCACGCAAAGCGTGATGCCAGCATGAGCGACGGTGACAGATAGACCCGAAACTACGTAAACTGCGTTTCGGAGTAGCCCTGCAGCGCTCGAGCCGCCATCGCGGACGTGAAGCCAGCGCCACCCACGGAGACACCCGTGCATATGGACACGAAAAAAGTATAAAATAGGTGATATTTTTAAAGACATCGCCAACGAAAACCTGCATTAACGACATCTAGGCACCCGCCTCGGCAAAAGCATACACGCTTTTGCAGGATTTTAATGGATCCTATGGATTCAATTTTGGCGCGGAATTTCTCCGTCTGGAATTTTGTTGTATCCATATCGGATGAAGAGCGGGCGATTAATGAAGGCTAAAGAAGTAGGTGTAACGCGTACAACAGCATTCAAGTATTTCATTATTTCAGAGATTTGAGTGGTGGCCGAAGCCCACGACAGAGAAATGCTGGATGGCGGACGTCGTAGAAGTGGACGAGACTCAGCTTTCTACCAGAAAGTATCACAGAGGATGCCTTATTGACTTCAAAGGATCCTCGATAAGATGGCTGCCTAAAAGGTTTGGCCGCATTGTCCAAGTTGGACTTACTTGACCTAGTGCACAAGTCGGCGAAAGGGATTCACCAGGTGACGACGGACGGAACGGTGGCGTACCACAGAAATGACATTAAATCTTAAGCATTAAATTGTATGATTTTTTAATTCTTGAATGCTTAAATTAAATCACGAGCTCTGTGAGGCGTTGACTGCATTAAAATAAGACTCTATTCTGGAAAGGGGACCACCGGTGCCAGAAGTAATTTAAAAAAAAAGGAAAACCATATTCAACTTCCTAATTCAAATTGTATTAGGAAGTTAACAGTGTTAACAAAAGAAATATTCACCATTTCTCAACTCTTAGCCATCTTGATGGAAAAAAGTAATTTAATAATTTTATGTTTCTTGCCCTTCTGTAAGAATTATTCAAAGGAGAGGAATAACAGTATTACTGAATACTCAAATATTTAACCTATGTGAGCGTCATAGCGACAAGTTAGTGTTTTTTGACACAAACAAATTTATTGATAGTCTATACTAGACTTGGCAGCTCTCTCTACTATACACCTGCCTCAGAAATTAAAATCAAGAGTAGCTACGTGTAGCTACTTTGTTAGCCTATAATATTATTTGTATTTTTAATAAAGGATATCCATTTTTGGATTATGACATAAGTGTCACGACCACCTTTTTTATAAACCTTTACATACTTTTTTGTACCATAGATTTACCATTTTCTTTTCTTTCTTTTCAGCCAAATGACGTCCACTGCTGGACAAAGATTTACCATAGATTTACATAATTATTAAGAAAAAATAAACCAGTGTCAAACTAGCTTCTGTTTGACTTGAATATGGATTCATTACAATCCAAATTCAAAGCCTTTTTAGATGATGGAGCCAAAGAAGGATTAATGTCTAAAGAGTTTCTAGACGATGTTGAACAACAACTGGGATGCCCTTCAACTTCAAATCGAGAGGAGGGTACTTGCTGTCCTCCTATCCATGAGTCACGGGCTTTTTACACCCCTGATTTAGATGTTGCCGAGGAAGGGGAATCCTCTGATGGATCAGTCGGGGCAAACTTCATGGATCCTCTAGATGATGATGCAGAATCTATTATAAGTAGTTTGGAAAAGCTAGCTACAGATGATGCACCTCATCTATCATGGGACGGTGCTTCACCGGGCCCGTCTACGACACCATCTCCCGCTAGTATTACATCAGTTCCTAAGAGTGCGCGTTCTAATCGCTCTACTAGTACTATGAAGGCTCGCATTTTAACTGCAAAAGCGGAGCACGCTCGACGCCTAGCACAGCTCGACGCAGAGCGAGAGCGTGCCCAGCTTGAGCGCGAGCGTGCCCAGCTTGAGCGCGAGCGCGCCCAGCTTGAGCGCGAGCGAGAACGTGAGTGTGATATTGCTAACTTGGAATTACAGGCCGAGCTGGCCGCCATAGCAGCCAGCTCCTCTCAAAGGTCTCTTAGTAATTCTAGGTCGAGCGTAGAACGTTGGCTGGCACAGTCAACAATACATGACACGGATTATAACGCTAATGCATTACTCGACAGGGAACCGTTTCCTAACGTTAAGCCGCAGCCACCGCCGCGGCCGGCGCCACCCGCCACAGCAGATGGAGCCGCCTACACTGCGTTACCGGTCCCTGCGGAGCCGCAGCCACCGCCACGGCCGGCGCCATCCGCCACTGCGGGTGGAGTCTACACAGCGCTACCGATGGCTACATGTTCGCAATCAGCGTTAGTTGTGCCAGCTGAGCCAACCACACAACACATAGATTTCATCTTTCATATTCTTTCATCGCGGACTGGTTCATTTTCAAGAAGGCGTACGACCAGTCGAAGGCACACTTCACCCCAAGTGAAAATGTCGCCAGACTTAGCGCTGCACTGTGTGGAGCTGCTAAGGAGGCCGTCGCAGTGCGCTTGGTTGCTGCTGATGATCCGGACCAGATAATGAAGGCTCTTGAGGTTAGATTTGCACAGCCTGAAGTCATCATTCTTCACCAGCTTGCCATGGTAAGAGCCCTTCCTAAACTCGGTCTTTATGACAACTCGCGCGAATTGAATACTTTTGCCTGTCGTGTTCGCAATTGTATTGATCTAGTTCGCCTGCTCAATCAAAATGAGTATCTCGCCTCGCCAGAGTTATCCAACTCCATCATTGCTAAATTGACCCCGCTTCTCAGGTCTAGATGGGCTGACTTTGCGGCGGCAAGAGTTGGCTCTGGCAAATTTAAATTAGAAATTTTGTCGGAATTTTTGGAAAACGAAGCATATTTACAAACGAAATTTGGCATTGTCATGTCAGAGCCGACGTTTGTCAAAAGTCAAAGTCAGCCTGTCAAGACCAAAGACAAAATTTATCAGAATGTAGTTTCGTCTAGTTCGCCTAGTCAACCAAAAAGTTCCGAATCATTGTGTAAATATTGCGCAACCGGTACGCACGAGGTAAGTGAATGTATAGGATTCAAATCGCTTGGTGTAGATGATCGGTGGCAGTGGGTCATGGATAATAAGGTTTGCCGCAAATGTTTAAGGAAGGGCTCTCATCTGTATAAAAACTGTAAAAAGCAATGTGAAGTTGATGGCTGCGTGGCGAATCGTAGACATCATACGTTACTTCACAAGCTTAGGTCCGACCTGTCGGCTTCCACGACTCAACCGGAAGAGCAAGCTGCCATCGTAGCGCATAACGCTGCACCGATCGTTAGTAAGCGACAACCGCTACTCAAGATTATTCCCGTGACGCTTTCAGGTAAAAAGGGTAGTGTCGATACCTTTGCGCTATTGGATGACGGTAGTTCCGCGACGTTTTTGGATAGATCAGTTGCTAATGCACTAGAGGATGAGGGACCGAGAGAACCTCTGAGAATTCATTGCATCGGGGGTCTCGCTAAATTGTCGGACGTCTCTTTTGTTAATATTAAAGTGAGAGGCCGGTATACCTCAGACACTTTCGAGATTCGCGCTCGTTCTATCCCCAATCTTAGTCTCAGCGCGCAAACTGCCAGCTTTGATGATGTCCAGCGATTCAGTCACCTTACAGATTTAGCCGACGTCTTAGCTTATGGGGACGCTCAACCAACATGCCTTATAGGAACGGACAACTGGCATCTTCTCTTGACCCAAAGCGTACGTCGTGGTACAAAATCTGAGCCTGCCGCTGCCCTTACCCCTTTGGGCTGGGTACTTTTTGGTTTTATGGGCAACACGGCCAGTTCGGTAGAATTTGTCAATCATGTAAATCAAGTTGAAGATGACCAGTTGGACAATAATTTAGAACATCTGGTTAAAAACTACTACAAATTAGACTCCATTGGCATAGAAAAGAAACTTCATAGTAGTCCTAGCGATAGACGTGCTATAGAAATTCTAGATGAGACTACGGTGCGGTTAACCTCTGGTCGCTTCCAAACTGGTCTTCTATGGCGGGACAACATTAAGATCATCCCCAACAGTAAGCGCCTAGCACTGTCCCGATTTCAAAGTCTCGAATCTAAAATGGCTAAAGACAAAACTTACGCGACTTCCTATAAACAGAACATTCAGGGTATGATTGACAAAGGATACGCGGAGCTTTGCTCTGGACCACCAACTGGTAACATCACGTGGTACCTCCCGCATTTTGGGGTCGTACACCCACACAAAAAGAAGTTACGTGTGGTGCACGATGCGGCAGCGAAATGTAACGGGGTGAGCCTGAACTCTATGCTATTATCAGGTCCAGACTTGCTGCAACCCCTGCTTGCTATTGTCATGAGATTCAGAGAAGGTAAGATCGCTATTACGGGGGATATAAGGGAGATGTTCCCACAAGTAAAAATTAGACCTGAGGACCGCGACGCTCAGCGCTTTTTGTGGAGGGATGACCCTCAGTCCCCTCTCTTAGAATATAGGATGTCTTCTATGATTTTTGGAGCAACGTCTAGCCCGTGTACAGCACTCTACTTGAAAAACAAAAATGCTCTTGAATTTCAGAATTCTTATCCGAAAGCTGCTCAATCCATTATAGAAAATCATTACATGGACGATTATCTTGAAAGCTTTGATAGTGTAGAAGAGGCAGCTCGCTTAGCTTCGGAAATAGTCACCGTCCATAAGGCTGCAGGATTTGAAATGCGATCTTGGGTCTCCAATCATGCTGAGGCTCTTACCTTATAACCTTTAGACCTCTGCGCCACTGAAGCTTCTGAGGTAGGGTTAGGTCCGTCTTCTCCATCGCGCATTAGAGTTTTGGGATTGACTTGGCTTGTTGGCGATGACTCCTTGTCCTTTCTTAAGTCCATCCCGAAATTTCCCCCAACGCTTACGAAACGTTCTGCCTTGTCTTTGCTTATGTCGGTGTACGATCCGTTAGGGTTGATAACGCCTCTTATTATAAAGGGTCGAATTCTTTTCCAAAAGACATGGAAGTTAGGTTTGGATTGGGATCAAAAATTATCTGAGGGGTTAGTTCTAAAATACCAGTCGTGGTTCCGGGAACTTGAGAACTTATCAGGGAGCGCTATTCCCAGATGTTATTCGGAGGGAACGCAAGTTATAGAAAGTCAGCTTCACGTCTTATGCGACGCAAGCGAGCTAGCTTACGCTTGCGTTGCCTACTGGCGATTTGTTTTATCGGATGGTTCAGTCAAATTGGCACTTATAGGAGGCAAAGCTAGGCTCGCGCCACTAAAACCAGCGACTATTCCGAGAATGGAACTTCAGGCGGCGTTAATAGGCGCGCGTTTTGCTGCTTACGTTATTGAGGCTCACAAAAATAAGCCCTTTAAAACGTTTCTGTGGTCTGATTCGATTACAGTGCTGAAATGGTTACGTAGCGACGCCTGCACATTTAAGCCATTCGTGTCCTTTCGTGTAGCCGAGATCTCGGATCTTACTGATGTACAGTCTTGGAGATATGTTCCTAGTGGCTTAAATGTTGCTGACGACGCCACGCGCGATACAGCGGAGTTCTCTCTACATTCACGTTGGTTCACTGGCCCGACTTATCTTCTTTCACCGGAAGCTACGTGGCCCCGCGAACCGCTTCACGCTGATTCTTCAACCACAAGTGAAATAAAAATGGTTGAATGCTTGGTCGTACCTTCTACAGACTCCCCGGCTCTTTCGCCTGTGGTCGCAGACCATCGGAGATTCAGCCGATGGATTCGCTTGCTCAGAGCCACAGCTCGAGCACACCAGTCGGCAAAAATGTTTAGGACCTTATTACCTCTAAATTCTAAATTGTTTCTAAATTCGCCTCGTTGCGATCGAAAATTACGTCTTTTATCAGCCGACGACTTAAATTCGGCAGAGCATCATTTACTCATGTCTGTACAACGCGATTCATTGTCCGAAGAGCTTGATTGTGTTAACGCAGGACGCCCCGTTTCTAGATTAAGTAAACTTAGGAACGTGTCTTTGCTCGTCTGTAACGGTCTTCTACGGTTATCCGGTCGCACATCCGCTTCAGATGCCATTGAGTCCCGCCCAATTGTCCTTGATGGAAAGCATCAGATAACAAGACTGTTGATTCATGACTACCATATACGATGCGCTCACGCAAACAATGAACTCGTCGTCAACGAATTGCGCCAGAAGTTCTACATCATCGGCCTGAGATCTGCCGTCAAACAAGTGGCTTCAAGATGTCAGCGTTGCAGAGTATGGAAGGCTAGACCTGTGCCGCCGCCCATTGGCGACTTACCAGACGTGCGGATGGCCATCTATGAGCGCCCATTCTCCTACGTCGGTTTGGACTATTTTGGCCCTCTCAATGTCACGATCGGCCGGAAGCATGCGAAAAGATGGGTCGCGCTCTTTACCTGTATGACTGTCCGAGCAGTTCACCTGGAAATCGTCGATAACCTGTCAGCGGACTCTGCGATAATGGCCCTACGCCGCTTCATATCTCGTCGAGGCTGCCCGACTTGCATCTATTCTGACAATGGGACGGCTTTCGTTGGGGCCTCTAAGATGTTAGCGGAAGTCTATGAGTTCGCGACCACCAAGCGGATACAGTGGAAATTTATCCCGCCGTCGGCTCCTTTCATGGGTGGATGCTGGGAGAGATTGGTACGGAGCGTCAAGTCTGCGCTATCCGCAACCTTGAAAGAACAGTCACCCAGAGAAGAGACACTCCACACCCTACTCCTTGAAGCAGAGGCTATAGTTAACTCTAGGCCGCTGACTCACGTGTCAACGGAACCCGATGCAGAGGAGGCGCTTACGCCGTTTACGTTCCTTATTGGCACCCCTTCGTACGATCTGAAAACACGGCCGTTCGACGACACCGATCTGTCCAGCCGGGCACAGTGGCGGAAGGCACAGCGTCTGGCCGACCATTTTTGGCAGCGCTTCACCAAAGAATACCTGCCCAGCCTAGTCCCTCGCCGCTCTTCACCGACGGCTTCGGCGAGCTTCATCATTGGCGATCTGGTGGTCATAGTGGACGGGACTCTACCCAGGCGTTGCTGGCCACGTGGCCGCATCGTTGCTACTTACCCCGGCAAGGACCGGATAGTTAGGGTAGTGGATGTTCAAACTAAAGGGGGTGTCCTGCGTAGGCCCGTAAAAAAATTGGCCAAGCTGGTCGTTTCACCCTAAACCTGGTGCTTACACCGCCGGGGGCCATGTCACGACCACCTTTTTTATAAACCTTTACATACTTTTATGTACCATAGATTTACCATAGATTTACATAATTATTAAGAAAAAATAAACCAGTGTCAAACTAGCTTCTGTTTGTTTCACTCAACAATAAGTATAAAAAATACTGACAGTAATAATGTGATATTGTTTACTAGTAGTTTAAACTCAACAAATGAGAACAAATGAAGCCTCGAAGGAAAATAAAAAGTTATCTGTCATCAAAGTTACTCTATTTTCATTCCGCCATTTCCCTCCTTTCCGTCGTTTGTCTCCAGCCATAAATCATGGAACGGTAAGTAACTTTCAATTATCTACTTTGTGAGGCATCAAAACAAGCAACAAAAGTGGGTACTAGGAAAATTTATTTATTTAGACCCACCCGCAACACAAAATGTAACAAGATCTACGAAAAATCACAACGCAAGAAACAGTACGAAAGTTACACGCACGGCATCAACACCATGAATTCGCACAAAAAAACGGACGGACAGACAACGATAACGGTCATCAGAGGGCGTGCTAGGGACATAATCCTAACACGCAACCGTGGGATGAGACATGCAAGAACGGAACCGGAACCGGAACCGGAACCAGAACCAAAACCTGAACCGGAACCGGGAAACGACACGGCGGACTGGACTCGTCTAGAAACGGACTGGACCGAAGTCCTACAAATCGACCTGGACCGATACCTGGATCTTGACCAAGACCTAGACCCGGACGTGGAACTGGACTGGTCCAACCCCGAGACCGAACCAGCACAGGCGGAAGACCAGCCCAGGAGACACCCCAAGAGGAAACGCGGCAAGAAGAAGTGCAGGAGCGGCAGGCCGAGGAACAAACATCGCCCGGCAAACCAGAGGACGGAAGTGATCCAGGCCAGTACCTTTTGATCTTAAAACCATTTAAAGTACATAGCAATTGTCTAGTCTGTTCTCGTTTAAGTAACTTTCTCAGTATTTAAAAACAAGTCAATAATATATGTATATCGATGTTTCGAAAACGATAGGATTTCCAATAAGCCGCCACAGGGCCAACTCTATATATCAAACTCGACCAGACAAATTAATAATGGTAAAGCAATGAATTTCAATAGTTATCTAACAAAGGCATTAAAACCGTATTGTTACGGACGGCATTTAAAAAACTAAAAAATATTTAGATGACAACCCTATTTACATATAAATCTTCTAAACTCATAGAAATTAAAATATCTTCGAACTCCCACGGGATAGGCAAGTAATATTTTCAGGTATTATAGATAATTATATCATGCATCAATATAAAGTAAATATAGCTGCCAATTTTCTAGGACAACGGAAAAAAAAAAGTTTTCTGAAAATCATAAATTATTAAATAATTCCTAAATTACTGCAGCAATAACCATTTATTTTTGCATAAAGGTAGACGTTATAGTGATAGGTAAATTTATTTACAAAATTCTGACTTAATGTAATTTTTTTAGAAAATATGCTTCTAAAACTGTTTTTTTTTTTATAAAATCACAAAATCGAATATTTCTTCGAAACTAAACAAATACAACTACTAGTTCCTTCATCAATTGTATACATAATAGTAATATCTAACGATTGAATTAATAAAATAGGGATGTCCGCTTCTAAGCCAAAATAAAACACTGTGCACTGGCGGTTTGTGCAATTATCACGTCCTCTTTTGTTTGAGTGCTGCCCATAATTCTGTATTCTGTCTTCAGTATGATTTCATGTTCTTTCTTCACGATTTCATTGGCTCGAGTGGCAGGGTCGCCATGAAGTATGTTGAGTCTTGAGGATGAATCAATACAAGTGATGATCTTCAGAGGTGTTTATTAAAACATCTTCTCTCAACCAGTTTTACACTTATAATGATATAAAATCTAGTTACATAAATTAGTTTCATTATTCTTACGAAATCTGCCTTACTATGCTTTTAAAGCGCATACTCTGCTACTTTATGTTGTAGACACTATTGATAATTATGTTACTGTTAAACACTAAATAGCGACTTATTACATACTCGTTTTCAGCGACAAGTTCAGCGTAATTCACGACCCACAGCTTGTGACGGAAACTGAAGCAGCAGTGCCTATACAGGCAGGCAAAACGAGCATAGGAGTCGTACGAAGGAGACAAAGACATAGAGCCCTATTTAAGACGCACAAAGGCGGTATGCCAAAAACTGAACTCACAACACATTTTTATAAGAGATGTAAACGCCTGTAGCCACTGGTGGGGAAGCAAATCCAACGACGACAGAAGCGAGGCATACTGTTCTTTTCTGAACGAAATGAATCTCCACATACTTAACGTCGGCGACACCCCAGCCTTCGAAAAGTACAGGAGGGGCAAACTGTGCACAAGTATCGTAGACGTGACAGCGTGCTCCACCGGTATACTAGGAAAAATAAAGGAGTGGAAGGTGGACAGGACTCTGACAATATCGGACCATAATGCCATTACATTCAATCTGGTACTGGGAGAAACACTACAACCTTGTGTTCGTAGCTCCAACAGACATTACAACACCAAGAAGGCAAAATGGACCGAGTTCAGAAGCCAACTACTCCAATCCCTAGAGAAGCACAACATCAGCGAAGAAAGGATAAGGGAGGTTGCCGACGGGGAGGGAATGGACTCCATTATAACAGGCTACACAACATCCATTGAGGAAGCATGTATACACGCCATCCCCAAGGTGTAGGCCACAGAAGGGGCAAGCCAACACCTCCATGGTGGAACGAAACCCTCGACGAAATGAGAGGAGCCGTTCTACGTAAAAAACGTCGACCACCTGACTGTGGCGTGGAGCATATGCTCCAATGTCAAAATGGCCCCGTCTGTGGCGTGGAGCATATGATCCACAAAACAAGGGTTTACATTTCGCGGCACAGCACGCTCAATTTTTTTTAGATTGCATTAAGATTACTACAGTACGTTCCTGACGAACCGGGCTGTATAATAACATACGCTTTGGTCACGGCCTCGAAGGAAAATAAAAAGTTATCTGTCATCAAAGTTACTCTATTTTCATTACGCACTTTGCCTACTTGCCGCCTTGACTAAGCTACGTTGGCAGACTTTTAATACTTGAAATTTGTATTAGATCATAGAACGGTAAATATTCTTCAATTATTTATCTATTTTGTGAGGTTTGCTAGCAATTTTCATTGAAAAAAGCTGCGATGAATGCAAAAGTACCCTAAGTATGAACGACGTCTGTTCCGATTCATTGACTTTTAAATGATCTAAATTACCACTAATCTCTAAATGTTTCCTTTATTAGTTGCGGTATTTATCATTTTAGCTAAATACGTAAGCATGAGGCATATTCTGATGTAAAACGTGAGAAATATCAATAGAAGTGTGTAACGGTTTTTTTGTGGATCAAATGCTCCAAGCTCACAGACACGGCGTGACATTAGTTTGAAGTTTGTTTGGTGACGGTTGACTAACATGGATTGCCGAATTAAATTGACTTTTTATTTTATTGTATTTACGTCGACTTTTTTATATTTATTAACATTAATATGAATAAAAAAAACTTTTAACTGTCATTGGTATTTTTTATTTCAATGTACTGGAACTTTCATGAGACACCCAAACTTGTTTTTGTTTTTGTCTGCATCCATTAATTTTTTTTTGGTTTCATGCCAATTTCTTTTTACTTACATTTTGTGTTTTTTACCCGACTGCGCCAGAAGGAGGGGTGTTTAATATTTGTTTTTGAGTTTGCTTTGCTCATTTGTTTTTTTTTTGCATGTTATTATAGTGCAATGAGAGGAGGTCGTACGCGTGGTGGCGTACGCGCACGTGGCAGCGGTAGTGGTGGCACAGGCCGGCCATCAGTCTTGGAACCGTAGTTATCGCCTTTTATTTTATTTTATTGTTAGGAAAACAAACAGCATTCTATAACACATATAATATTTGTATAATGAATATTTTACTTTGTTTTGTGTGTGTGGTGCACAATAAAGTGTTTATATTATTGTGTTGATTCACTTATATGGTCTTAATTAAAAATGTAATGATTAATTTTATTATTATTCTAAGCAAAGTGAATAATTTTACTCAAGTCACTGAAATTATTATTTTAGAATAGTTTTAATTTATCAGCATTTTTGTTTAATATTTTCATACCCATATAGATAACAAATAGTTGATGCGAATGTTATTTTCATTTTAGGATGAGCAGCCTGGATATCAGGGAGGTGCCGCGAGGCAGTGGCCTGGAGCGGCCGCTCCACGCTCCCAAACGAAAGAGAATTTTGCCCTCGGCAACTGTGTATGTGTTTAAATGAAACCCTTTTTTTATGATTATGTGTCCATTTTAGTATTGACTTAACTTATTTAATTTATGTTTTAGTACCAACATTCGAGAGCGCGTGGAGCACTGCTGAAGATGCTGGGCCGCCGTCGGTTCCAATGTAAGTTATTAAATATTATTATTACATATTTTTTAAACTTTGAATATAGGACAACATAAGGTTTATTTTCTGTTCTTATACAACATTCAATTTCAGTGACATTCCAACTGATGTGCCGGACGCCACCCCTGCCGAGGAGCCATCACCGGACCTAGATTTTCAGGTGCCGTCACCGCCACTGTAGTATAGAGATTAAAAAAAAAAACCACTTTTTTTTATTTGTCTGCAGTAATAAAATCTATGTCTTTAATATAGATATTTGGAGTGCGGTGGAAGCGGCGCGTCCACTCCTCGAACTGCAGGGAATGGATCGTCTACGCCACGAGGCGTAGTTTGTTAGGACGTTGCCGACCGCTGCAGGAACACGAAATTATGGAGCATCTGTTCTATGGTAAGTTAATTATACAGTTACCAAATCTAACAGCTGCAACAACCAATATCTGCACTGGGCGGCCTAATTGTCACTGTAAAGGCTAGTGCTGGGGGAAACTTCTCCACTTTCTTCCCCCAGCACTCCCAGTCTTTCTTTTCTGTCCCCCCTGACCCACCGTGACACTGACCGCGCACACCTCCCGCGATTCGGCCAGTATAACCGCAAGGTTGGTATGGCCATGGGTGGTGGTGGGTTGACCCACCGCGCTCGGTACGGGCGTTCCTCGAGGAACACCAGCGGCTCTTGACTTTTAATGGCCTCCTCCGCACTTCACCCCCTCCGTCGAGCCGCCTTCGCCCGTAGTTCAGATGTTGCCAGCGGTCCCGGTCCTGCTGGATTGATGAAGATGCTGGATGCGATACGGAGAGCCGAGCAAGGACCTGTTTATCACCAGGACCTCACGAGTAGTCGCAGTAACTGGATCGCGCTGCGCGAGTTCGCGCACTCCTGGCACACAATCAGGCGAAGTTATGAGAAGAAGTGATGACATTTATCAACGATAGCAGCCCGACGCGAAGTACCGTATTTGTGGTGTCAAGCCCCAGAAGGGGGAGAATTGACTATGAGAAGGGACATGGATCAGAGAAATTTGTAGGGAGTCAAGCAAAGTACCCGCGCGCTCTCCCGAGATTCGGTTCGTACGCCGTGAGGCAGGAAGAACCATGGGTGGTGGTGGTCCCGGTCCTGCAGCCAGCGGTCCCGGAGCCCGCAGTTCCGGAGCCGGAGGTGCTATCGGCGTCGGTCAATTTGGATAAGTGACTTCCAGTGGAGAGAAGACCGTGTGAAGCTTTCGGTATCAATATATATAAAAATAAAGATCATCAAAAATACGTAGCTTCTTCCGCACCCAAGAAATCAAAATTAAGTAATGAAAAACTGAAACCAGTTGTGGTTCTACAGAGAGTCGACTTAACTGCGCTTAAAATTGTTAATGATCCCAAACATTCATACGTCAGTAATATAAATCATTTTGATGATGAAAAATTAAAATCAAAGCCGGTTGTTAAGTCGTCATTGAACGGATTCGTACAGATGATGTAAAATAAAAACTCTTTAATCACCAAGAGGCTGTCAAGCGATATGCTACCCAGAATAGGGACGCGGTTAAACGTTACTCGCAAAACCTACGAAACACTAAACACTGTAATGAAGAAGATGTTAGATACGTGAATACGTCGAATGGACAAGGTCTAGACACATAGAATTCCATCATCATAGCCAATCACATTGGTGATTATTCCATTTTTCATAGTCAAAGAGAAGCCACAATACACTATCTACGTCATGGGACAGTTTCTTGGGTATCCCAACTTGATTGTCCGAAAACACGACAAATGAACTCAACGCGGAGAAAGAAATTAATAATTTAGAGGAAACTGATGACGGATCCGCGAAATCAACGCGCGGTGTATGTCCCACATGATGTAGGAGCCTCTTTAACGTTGTTCGAAATTATGTTGTCTAAAACAGGTGGACTTACATTTTGTATTAACTCCACGTGGATTCGTTTGTGGTGGCTTATGCACCCAAACGATTACGTTTGATATTTTCTTGTAAAAAGATGAGTTTCGTCCACTTCTAAGATGTAATCATCGGGACCTAGCATTGCACTGTGCGCAATAGCGCCACGCCTTGGGAACTAAAAGTTCAAATTTTCATATGTTATGTTATCGTATGAGAAAAATATTAAATATACCCCTGCTGTAAAAGTTTTGTCTGTCACTGAACTATTATTCCCCAAAAACGTATAACTACGTGAGACAAACTTTCAATTAATGCCTTCCTCAACATAAGACTCATATAAAAGGAGATCCAGGGTTTCCTGAGGAATCCTTTCAGGCATTAAAAGTAAAGGCACAAGTGAGCCAGCAACGACCATTGTGCTCTTTGACATTAGATGCAGTTGCTATTAGGCGTCAGAAAATATGGGACGGTACGCACAACGAGCGACACTCGGGCTACAAAATCGGGTTGTCGCAGAGCTGGGTGCAGCAATATTTTATAGCCGACGAAAAAAACTTTTTTTGAGCGAAGCAAGGTGTCGGTCCTAGACACATTGCGACTAATATTCCACTTTTTAGGCTGCATAAGGCGGCTAAAGAAGTAGGTGTAACGCGTACAACAGCGGTTCAAGTATTTCATTACTTAAGAGAAGTTTGTGAGATGGCCGAAGCGCACGACAGAGAAATACTAGGTGGGGATGATGACGTCTTAGAAGTGGACGAAACTCATCTTTTTACAAGAAAATATCAGAGGACGACTTCTACGACGTCAAACGTAATCGTTTGGGTGCATAAGCCACCACAAACGAATCCACGTGGAATTAATACAAAATAAAAGTCCACCTGTTTTAGACAACATAATTTCGAACAACGTCAAAAGAGGCTCCTACATCATGTGGGACATGCACCGCGCGTATATGGGTGTGCACTTGCAGCTGGGTATGAGGAGGCAACCGGCTCTTAATCACAGCCTGAACCTCGTACAAGGCACAGTGAACATTCCCGTTCACAGGTCCCTGGGCAGCCTGTGACGGACGCTTCAGTGGTGAATGCACACCAACAATCTGGAGCGAAAGTGGCTACAGCTCAAATGCCACTAAAAGTTAACATGTCAGCGTGTGCTTCCGCATTATCTGTTATCAAAAAACGGGCTGCTTTTGATGTTTCTGATATTGACTCGATTCTTAAGCAAGCACGGTGATTTAGTTAACTTGGAGAACAAACCTCGGGACCAAAAGTTGTTCCTAAAAGAATTGCCATGTGATTTTCGAGTAGCGAATATCGCGGTTAAAATAAATTCAATGGGCCTTCCATTGAATTTATTTTAACGAACAGGTGAACTGGCTATTTCCATTTTCACTGTGTAATGGAAGTTAACTGTTATGGACGTTAACTACTTTAACAATTAATTAATATTTTACGTAAAAACGTTTTCACTCGCGAACATAGCGATACTCAGGAGTTATTTGTTAATTTGGAAAAAAAATTATTTTTTTTTAATTTGAGCACTTCCCAATGTACCTAACAGGGGACGACCCAGAGTACATATTCAGACTTTTTATTAAAACTGGGTTCGAATCAATTGCCGGTTCAAACAGTTAAGGTAAATCGTTCAATTTAAAATTCAGTAAATTTAACTTCCCACCTTTCGTATGTCATAGATTTAAACGATTGAAAAGATTTTGTTTTTTCACACGTAGTCATTGTTGAACAGAACACGTGTGCTCGTCGAGCAATACTCGCCACACACAATCAAAAATTAATTCCATTGTATTAGATAGGGTAGAGTCGGAACCGTTACACTTTTATTCGATTGATAAAGTCGTTTCCGAAAACGCGGACGAAATATTTTTAGGCGCGTTAAATTGCAGCTAATTGGTGTTCCAGAATACGATCAAAACTTGAAGTAGGACGAGTGTGCATGATAATCCGAAACCTTAAGTTTCTCAGACCGACTGGTCAAAAAATTTACCGTCGTGAAAATCATTCAAGTCATACTAACTGTTCGCTCCGATTGAACCGGACGAAAAACTGTTAAATCTAATAAAATAGTATAGAAAACGTAGTTACTGTTGACTAATTCAAATATTAAAGCAGGTGAATATGCCGACCATAGATCCTAGCGTTTTGATAACGTTCGTCCCATCCTATAACGGAGACACCTTTTCCATTTATAATTACTTGAAAAGTGCAAAACAATACTTGACTATAGCAGGAGGAAATACACCTCAAAATGTCATGTCATTGTTAGGAAAATAAGAGGGAAGAGCATCCCAAATTGTGACTATGATAAATCATAATTTTGTCTGCAATATAATAGAAAACTGTCTTGAATCTGAATATGGGGATAATAGAGAATTAAGAGTACCATGCCGACCGCTTCCCAGTTGAAACAGGAAGTGTTCCATTATAAATAATTATAATTCAGTACAAACTGAAAACGCACTGTTGCCGATGGTACATTAATAATATGCAGAATTATTCCTCAAATGCTAGTTATCTGTCATCAAAGTTACTCTATTTCCATTCCGCCATTTCCCCTCCTTTCCGTCCACGATAAATAACGTCGGCGGAAATAAAATCATGGAACGGTAAGTAACCTTCAATTCTATCTACTTTGTGAGGTTGTTGCAATTTTCAAAGAAAAAAGCTGTGATGAGTGCAAAAGTACCATACTATTTTTTTATTTCATGCCAATTTATTTTTACTTATATTTTGTTTTTGAGTTTGCTTTGCTCATTTGATTTTTTTTTTGCATGTTATTATAGTGCAATGAGAGGAGGTCGTACGCGTGGTGGCGTACGCGCACGTGGCGGCGGTAGTGGTGGCACAGGCCGGCCATCAGTCTTGGAACCGTAATTATCGCCTTTTATTTTATTTTATTGTTAGGAAAACAAACAGCATTCTATAACACATATAATATTTGTATAATGAATATTTTACTTTGTTTTGTGTATGTGGTGCACAATATAAAGTGTTTATATTATTGTGTTGATTCACTTATATGGTCTTAATTAAAAATGTAATGATTAATTTTATTATTATTCTAAGCAAAGTGAATAATTTTACTCAAGTCACTGAAATTATTATTTTTGAATAGTTTTAATTTATCAGCATTTTTGTTTAATATTGTCATACCCATATAGATAACAAATAGTTGATGCGAATGTTATTTTCATTTTAGGATGAGCAGCCTGGATATCAGGGAGGTGCCGCGAGGCACGGGCCTGGAGCGGCCGCTCCACGCTCCCAAACGAAAGAGAATTTTGCCGTCGGCAACTGTGTATGTATTTAAATGAAACCCTTTTTTTATGATTATGATGTGTCCATTTTAGTATTGACTTAACGTATTTAATTTATGTTTTAGTACCAACATCCGAGAGCATGTGGGAGCGTGGAGCACTGACGATGCTGGGCTGCCGTCGGTTCCAATGTAAGTTATTAAATATTATTATTACATATTTTTTAAACTTTGAATATAGGACAACATAAGGTTTATTTTCTGTTCTTATACAATATTCAATTTCAGTGACATTCCAACTGATGTGCCGGACCCCACCCCAGCAAGAGGCTGTCAAGAATATGCTACCCAGAATAGGGACGCGGTTAAACGTTACTCGCAAAACCTACGAAACACTAAACACTGTAATGAAGAAGATGTTAGATACGTCGAATGGACAAGACACATAGGATTCCATCATCATAGCCAATCACATTGGTGATTATTCCATTTTTCATAGTCAAAGAGAAGCCACAATACACTATCTACGTCATGGGACAGTTTCTTGGGTATCCCAACTTGATTGTCCGAAAACACGACAAATGAGCTCAACGCGGAGAAAGAAATTAATAATTTAGAAGAAACCGATGACGGATCCGCGAAATCATCGCGCGGTGCATGTCCCACATGATGTAGGAGCCTCTTTAACGTTGTTCGAAATTATGTTGTCTAAAACAGGTGGACTTATATTTTGTATTAACTCCACGTGGATTCGTTTGTGGTGGCTTATGCACCCAAACGATTACGTTTGATATTTTCTTGTAAAAAGATGAGTTTCGTCCACTTCTAAGACGTCATCATCGGGACCTAGCATTGCACTGTGCGTAATAGCGCCACGCCTTGGGAACTAAAAGTTCAAATTTTCATATGTTATGTTATCGTATGTGAGTATGTGAAAAATATTAAATATACCCCTGCTGGAAGTTTTGTCTGTCACTGAACTATTATTCTCCAAAAACGTATAACTACGTGAGACAAACTTTCAATTCATGCCGTCCTCATCTAAGACTCAAGTGATATAGCCATATAAAAGGAGATCCAGGGTTTCCTGAGGAATCCTTTCAGGCATTTAAAGCAAAGACACAAGTGAGCCAGCAACGACCATTGTGCTCTTGACATTCGATGCACTTGCTATTAGGCGTCAAAAAATATGGGACGGTACGCACAACGAGCGGCACTCGGGCTACAAAATCGGGTTTCGTTGGCGTTGTCGCAGAGCTGGGTACAGCAATGTTTTATCGCCGACGAAAATAACTTTTTTTGAGCGAAGCAAGGTGTCTGTCCTAGACACATTGCGATTAATATTCCACTTTTTTAGGCTGCATAAGGCGACTAAAGAAGTAGGTGTAACGCGTACAACAGCGGTTCAAGTATTTCATTTCTTAAGAGAAGTTTGTGAGATGGCCGAAGCGCACGACAGATAAATACTAGGTGGGGATGATGACGTCTTAGAAGTGGACGAAACTCATATTTTTACAAGAAATTATCAGAGGACGACTTCTACGACGTCAAACGTAATCGTTTGGGTGCATAAGCCACCACAAACGAATCCACGTGGAATTAATACAAAATAAAAGTCCACTTGTTTTAGACAACATAATTTCGAACAACGTCAAAAGAGGCTCCTACATCATGTGGGACAAGCACCGCGCGTATATGGGTATGCACTTGCGGCTGGGTATGAGGAGGCAACCGGCTGTTAATCACAGCCTGAACCTCGTACAAGGCACAGTGAACATTCCCGTTCACAGGTCCCTGGGCAACCTGTGACGGACGCTTTAGTGGTGAATGCACACCAACAATCTGGAGCGAAAGTGGCTAGAGCTCAAACGCCACTAAAAGTTAACAATTATCTGTTATCAAAAATCGGGCTGCTTTTGATGTTTCTGATATTGACTCGATTCTTAAGCAAGCACGGTGATTTAGTTTACTTGGAGAACAAACCTCGGGACCAAAAGTTGTTCCTAAAAGAATTGCCATGTGATTTTCGAGTAGCGAATATCGCGGTTAAAATAAATTCAATGGAAGGCACGAACAGGTGAATTCGTGACAATGGCTATTTCCATTTTCACTGTGTAATGTACGTTAACTGTTATGGACGTTAACTACTTTAGCAATTAATTAATATTTTACGTAAAAACGTTTTCACTCGCGAACATAGCGATACTCAGGAGTTATTTGTTAATTTGGGAAAAAAATAAAATTTTCAATTTGAGCACTTCCCAATGTACCTAACAGGGGACGACCCAGAGTACATATTCAGACTTTTTATTAAAACTGGGTTCGAATCAATTGCCAGTTCAAATAGTAAAGGTAAATAGTTCAATTTAAAATTCAGTAAATTTAACTTCCCACCTTTCGTATGTCATAGATTTAAACGATTGAAAAGATTTTGTTTTTTCACACGTAGTCATTGTTGAACAGAACACGTGTGCTGGTCGAGCAATACTCGCCACACACAATCAAAACGCTGGAAATTAATTCCATTGTATTATTTATTTATTTATTTAAGGATAGTACACAGCACAATATCAATCTGTAATAACAATGTTAGATAGGGTAGAGTCGGAACCGTTACTTTTATTCGATTGATAAAGTCGTTTCCGAAAACGCGGACGAAATATTTTTAGGCGCGTTACATTGCAGCCAAAAGGTGTTCCAGAATACAATCTTAAACTAAAAGTAGGACGAGTGTGCATGATAATCCGAAACCCTTAAGTTTTTCAGACCGACTGGTCAAAAAATTCACCGTCGTGAAAATAATTTAAGTCATAAACTGTTCGCTCCGATTGAACGGGACGAAAAACTGTGAAATCTAATAGAATAGACTAAAGGAAAACGTAGTTACTGTTAACTAATTCAAATATTAAAGCAGGCGAATATGCCGACCATAGATCCTAGTGTTTTGATTAAGTTCGTCCCATCCTATAATGGAGACACCTTTTCCATTTATAATTACTTGAAAAGTGCAAAACAATACTTGACTGTAGCACGAGAAAATACACCTCAAAGTTTCATGTCATTGTTAGGAAAATAAGAGGGAAGGGAAGATTGAACCGGTATAGACTACAGGAAAACGTAGCAGTGAGTTATTCAACAATCTAAAGAGAAAAAAATAAATAAAAAAGAATATTTGTTTAGATTAAGGTAAAAATGTATTGTAATTGCGCCACGCCTTGGAAACTAACAGTTCCAATTTTCATTCATAGATGGCGGCCTCCGCCTACGTAAGTTTTCTTATTTACGCGTGTGATGTATGTGAATAATATTAAATATACCCCTGTTTTGTCTGACACTGAATTATTATTCTCCAAAAACGTATAACTACGTGAGACAAACTTTCAATACATGCCTTCATCATCTTAAGACTAGTTGTATTAGCCATATAAAAGGAGATCCAGGGTTTCCTGAGGAATCCTTTCAGGCATTAAAAGCAAAGGCACAAGTAAGCCAGCATCGACCATTGTGCTCTTGACATTCGATGCACTTGCTATTAGGCGTCAGAAAATATGGGACGGTACGCACAACGAGCGGCACTCGGGCTACAAAATCGGGTTTCGTTGGCGTTGTCGCAGAGCTGGGTGCATCAATATTTTATCGCCAATGAAAAAAAACGATTTTTGAGCGAAGCAAGTCTGTCCCAGACATATAGCGATTAATATTTCACTTTTTTAGGCTGCATAAGGCGACTAAAGAAGTAGGTGTAACGCGTACAACAGCGGTTCAAGTATTTCATTACTTAAGAGAAGTTTGTGAGATGGCCGAAGCGCACGACAGAGAGATACTAGGTGGGGATGATGACGTCTTAGAAGTGGACGAAACTTATCTTTTTACAAGAAAATATCAGAAGACGACTTCTACGACGTCAAACGTAATCGTTTGGGTGCATAAACCACCACAAACGAATCCACGTGGAATTAATTCAAAATAAAAGTCCACCTGTTTTAGACAACATAATTTCGAACAACGTCAAAAGAGGCTCCTACATCATGTGGGACATGCACCGCGCGTATATGGGTGTGCACTTGCGGCTGGGTATGAGGGGGCAACCGGCTGTTAATCACAGCCTGAACCTCGTACAAGGCACAGTGAACATTCCCGTTCACAGGTCCCTGGGCAACCTGTGACGGACGCTTCAGTGGTGAATGCACACCAACAATCTGGAGCGAAAGTGGCTAAAGCTCAAATGCCACTAAAAGTTAACATGTCAGCGTGTGCTTCCGCATTATCTGTTATCAAAAACCGGGCTGCTTTTGATGTTTCTGATTTTGACTCGATTCTTAAGCACGGTGATTTAATTTACTTGGAGAACAAACCTCGGGACCAAGAGTTGTTCCCAAAAGAATTTCCATGTGATTTTCGAGTAGCGAATATCGCGGTTAAAATTAATTCAATGGAAGGCACGAGCTTCATGATATTTGCATGCAATATGTAATTGGCTGAGTAGGATAGTGAGCTTTTTCCTGTATTCCATCTGTACCTGTACCTAGGGTTACCAGATGAAAAAATCAAAAGTCCGGAGAAAAGGCCTGATTTCCATGGAAAAGTCCTGAGATTTTCTACAGATGAGAATTTTCTCTCAAAAACGTATTATTATCGTTGTATACGCGTTTTACGCACCGCGTTGCAAGCTTGTATGTACATCGCACTCAAAACAGCGGGGTGGAGGGAGGAGGGGGGCGCCCGTCGCCCCGCAGCGCGGTTGCCGCTCGCTCGGTCGGTCACTCAGTCAGTTCGTCTTGCGCCATTGCGAAGGTTGGATTACGCTTCATTGAGTGTCACCACGGGACGGGCGAGCGAGCGAGAATCGGAGCTGTTGGATGGATACGAGTTAAAATGTCTTCAAGTACCAAACGACCACGATACGTGTGTACATTCACAGATACTTTAAAACAAAGATTTCCGATTATGAAAGATGGAAGAGAACCTACCGAAGTGTTTTGTTCAATATGTAACAATCATTTTTCAATTAAGTTCAAGGGAGGTGCTGATATTGAAAAACATATCCTAACGGAAAAACATAAAAAAAATAGTCTGACTGTTTCAAGTAACACCAAAATCGACTCTTTATTTCAACCACAAAGTTCTGGACTGACAGACCAAATATCCGCCGCTGAAGCCACTTTAGCTTTCCACACAGTGAAACATCACCAGTCATTTAAATCTATGGATTGCACCAGCCAACTGGTTAAGGCTATATTTGCCGATTCCAACACTGCGAAGAGTATTTCTTGTGCACGAACGAAGACTGAGGCCATTGTAACGGGCGTGATATCTCCGTGGGTAATTGAACAGGTACAAGTCTCATTACAAAATGTCAACTTCTTGGGCGTTTCCACAGATGCAAGTAATCACGGTGCTGAAAAAATATTTCCTATTATGATACAATTCTTCGACTGGCAAGAAGGAATTAAAACCAAACTGCTGGATGTGCTGAGCACACCCAATGAAAATGCTAACACTATAACAGAGATAATTAAAACAAGCTTGCAAAAGTACGACTTGTTGATGAAATGTGTATCATTTACAGCAGACAACGCTAATGTTAATTTTGGCGGAGTAAATCGGCAACCGGGACAAAATGTTTGGACTAATTTAAAAAACTTTCTGGACAAAGATATCGTAGGAGTTGGGTGCCCAGCGCACATACTACACAATTGTATTCAACATGGCACTGATAATCTGCATATTGATATAGAATCTGTAGTAATGAAGCTGTTTAATTATTTTTCCGTATACACCGTACGCACGGAGGCGTTGAAGGATATCAGCGAATATATAGACGTCAATTATCAGAAACTATTGTTTCATAGCAAGACCCGATGGCTTAGTCTGTTTCCAGCGATCGAAAGAATATTGAAGATGTATGAACCGTTGAAGCAGTACTTTTTATCTACTCCTGGTGTACCAATTACTTTGAAGAACTTTTTTGAAAATGAACTCAGCGAAGTTTATTTATTTCTTGCTCACTCATTGATGTCAATATTTCAGACGAAAATTGAAGACATCGAAAAAGAAAACAATTCTGTTTTAGATATTAAAAGAATCCTCGAATCCACACATGAAATTTTAGTTGCACGAGCGAACGCAAACTTCATGCCACTTAAAGTGCGAGAGTTGCTGGCTAAGTGCACTGCGGAAAACCAAGAAGTTTTCAAGCATGACCTTAAAAATATGTATAAGACTTGCGTAGAATATCTGATCAAGTGGATGACGCCTTTAGATGATTTCAAAGTCTTTAATTGGTTGATGCTGAAAAAGGGCCAAATGATCGACTTTGATCAGATTGCTTTATCAATTCATTATCTAAATGGAAAAGGAATACACATAGATGATGTGAAGTTATTCGATGAAATTGCATCTCTGAATAGTTTTTTGACAAAACAGGAAGAAGCATTTTTTGACGTAATGCTTCATGCGTTGTGGGCAAACATTTTCAAGACAATAGGTATTTCACGATTGCCAGAGATACTGCGTATTTGTCAATATATATTTGCAATAACAGCTCAAAATGCAAACGTAGAAAGAGTTTTTTCTATCATGGGAGCTCAATGGTCGAAAGAAAGAAACCGACTAAACGTGTCTTCAATTCGAGCTCTACTTTTAGTTCAATATAACTTGAAGAGTTTAACTTGTGAGGCATTTTATAAATCAATAATCAAAGAAAAGAATTTACTTAAAAAAGTTTCTTCAAATATTAAATACGACAAAACTAATTAAGTACCTATTTGGATAAATAAGTATTGATTTTACCTGCAAATGTTAGTAACATTATTTTTAAGGATGATTATTGAAGATGATTATTTTTAGTTTGTTTTACTTTGATAAATAAGGATTGATTTTAACTGCAACTGCAATTGTTACCAAAAGAAGATTGTCTTTAGTTCGTTTTACTTCGATAAATAAGTATTGATTTAACTGCAATTGTTACCAAAAGAAGATTATTTTAAGTTTGTTTTAAATTAATACATAAGTATTGATTTTAACTGCAATTGTTACCAAAAGAAGATTATTTTAAGTTTGTTTTAAATTAATACATAAGTATTGATTTTAACTGCAATTGTTACCAAAAGAAGACTGTTTTTAGTTCGTTTTACTTCAATAAATAAGTATTGATTTTAACTGCAATTGTTACCAAAAGAAGATTATTTTAAGTTTGTTTTAAATTAATACATAAGTATTGATTTTAACTGCAATTGTTACCAAAAGAAGATTATTTTTAGTAGTTTAATAAGAGAGATCTTTAAAATGTAACCTGTATTTTATTAAAAATCCTGAGATATCACTAGATTTGCTAAATCCGGCCGGAATCCTGAGAAGAGTCGAAAAATCCTGAAATCTCAGGACAAATCCTGAGATATGGTAACCCTACCTGTACCCTACTTAATGGCAAATAAAATGTTTGAATTTGAGCGAGTGCTATATGAAAACTGAAGTCCCGTCGTCCCACTCGGACCACGCGACGCGAAATTAACCACCTTAAAACCTGTCGTAATTCTTGAAAGAATTTCATTAAAATCGATAGACATTGTCCCAACGATGCATAAGCCGGCTCACCAAAGTTTGTTGTTACAAGCGACGAGGCGCACTTTAGAATTTGATATCACAGCTCGCGAACCGAACGCAAAGCACCTCGCCGTACATCTTGAGGGCCAACAATCCATCTTTTTCAAACCGGGAACCGAAGCAGAATCGGTGAACAGTTGGATAACTTAACGTACTTAGATTTTTACGAGCGGTATATTGTTCATTCGCGACGTCCCACCACTAAAAACGTTGAAATCTTTGAATTAAGTAACAATAAATTTTTGACAAGACTGCAAAGTTGCGAATTGAAATCGCGTTTATTCTGGGTCGCGACAAACAGAGGTGAATTATTTTACTTGCGTCTACTTTTAGCGTCTCAGCCGTGTCGTAGTTACGACGATTTATATAAACTTGGTGGTCCATTGTGCAAAACTTTCCAGGAAGCTGCGAAAGCTCTCGGGATCGCGGACGATGAAGCGGAGTATGGGATTGCTATGCAGGAAGCATCTACATTTTCGACTGGACCACGGCTGCGTAGCTTTTTCGTACTCTTAGTTGTGAACGGGGGTAGGGTCGTTTCTTTGTGGGATAAGTACAAACATTTAATTGATCAGGATTTTTTGCAGCGTTTATCCGATGACGCAAAAAAGCGTACAAACTTTGTCTCGTCCAAATCGACCGGTTATTGCGTAAACATGGGACATCCCTTGTCGAGCAAGGGTTACCGGGCGTTGACGATTCGACCGAAGTAGGCCGCGAGCGCGTCGAATATAATCGCGACGAGTTAAATACGTTCGTAAGTAGCTGGCTACCAAAATTATCCCCTGACCAAAACCTCGTGTATCGTTATATTCACACTCTTTTGAGTGACAGCGAGTTCCGAAACTCTAACAATACTGCCATTTTTATTGACGGGCCAGCCGGAATAGGTAAAATTTTGCTTTTAAATGTAATTACTGCACACGCACGCGAAAATTCAGGAATTGTCTTGTGTACGGCGAGTTCGGGCTACGCATTACGGCACATAGCATGTTTAAATTCCCCCTCAACCCTATAGATAATCTTTGTTACTGAAGCATTACCAATGGTTTGCAGTGCGCTGAGCTTGTGCGACAAGCTGACGTGATTATTTACGACGAAGCCCCTATGGCTCACAAATATTTAATTTACCTACTTGATAGGTCTCTCCGCGATTTGATGAAGTGTAACAAGATTTTTGGTGGGAAAATCGTAATTTTCGCAGGATATTTCCGTCAGATACCTACTGTCGTAGTTAAAGCTAAAACTAACTGACATTATCAACTGTTCAGTTATTTGGGAACAATTTAAAAATTTCAATTTCCAACGAAAAAGAGACTACCCAGACAGTATTCGGACTTTTTTAAAAAACTGGGTTCGAATCAATTCCCGGTTCAAACAGTAAAGGTAAATCGTTCCATTTAAAATTCAGTAAATTTAACTTCCCACCTATCGTATGTCACAGATTTGAACGATTTAATAGATTTTGTTTTTTCACACGTAGTCATTGTTGAACAGGACACGTGTGCTGGTCGAGCAATACTCGCCACACACAATCAAAAATTAATTCCATTGTATTAGATAGGGTAGAGTCGGAACCGTTACACTTTTATTCGATTGATAAAGTCGTTTCCGAAATTTTTCCGGATTTATCTGTAAGCTCACTTGCATTTAAAGTAAATAAATAAATCTATATAAGGTCAATGCGGGGAAGTCCGTCAGAGGGGTAACCACGTATACCCTTAGGTAAGGTTCATTTTTGAACAGATACGTTTATAACAGTTAGTTCGATAAAACAGCACGAATTTTTCGTTCAAACTATACAACACAGATGGCGCTAGGTGGTGTTTTCAAGCAATAAAAATCGTGACAACTTTTAGTTTGGTTGTCACGTTGAAGAAGAGTGAGGCGTTTTGTGTTCAAAGTGAAAAAAATAATTCAAAACCAAGTGTTTTTTGAAAGGAAAGCTGGTAAGTGTTTAGCTAATATTACTAACTGTCGATTTGTGAAGTTTAGTTTGATTTTCAACGTTAATTTAAAGAAATATTCCTAGTGATCAGATTCTAACATCCAAATTCAATATTGGGGGAAGTTCGTACAGTCTGTAAGGGAAAGTCCGGCATATGCCGGTGTTGCCCCTTGATCAGATGTCGTAAACCTTTTGGTGTACCGAACTGTAGTTGCAAAATCGATTTTTTTTATGTAATATTAGGTACTAAACGTCTTTGAAATCGTCAGAACATTTGCGTAACTAAAATTTTATTGCAATTGTGGTGTATGTCAGTTAAATATTTTATAGTGAGTATATTTTCAACAAAAGTCAACTTATAAATTTATTTCTAGGTACAAATGTAAAACGAAAATGGTGCGGTATTATAAAAGAAAGACAGATAAAGCTTCTTATTCAAAAGAAAAGTTACAAGAAACGGAGAGTTAAGTGGATACAAGGCAGCCCAAATTTATAACATACCGAGAATGACGATTATGGACCATGTCAATAAGAAAAGAGTAAAATCTAATACTCTCGGAAGATGCACAGCTCTTTCTCAAGAAACCGAACATAAACTAGCATCATATCTGCATACAATGGAACGTTACGGATTTGGATTGAGCAGACAAGAGGTGTTAGAAATGGTTGGTCATTACGTGACTTTGAATGGAATACCATAATATAAATAAAAAAAAACCAGCCCTGTCTTTTTTTAACCTAATTAATTATTATATGTGATAATAAGCTGCCAAAAAGAAAGTATTAAGAATTAATAAGCTTTCCGATCATTATGGTTATTATAATAAATTTGTTTATTTTTTGTTATAAATTCCTGTTCTCGGGGGTGATAATAAATGACTGATTATATTAATAATTAAATTAAAAGTAATTGTATAAGTACAAAGCATTAAGAATTATCTAAAGAAGAATTATCTACACTAGAATGAGAAATTAATTACTGTACTTCACATCGTTGAGTCATAATTTTCCATCTTGTTGCACCTTAAAGTGTAATACTATTGCTCAGTGGCTTCAAAAGTGGCAGTTAAAGATGATAAATAATTATTTTATTAATAAAACTATTTAAGCCTTAAGGTTTATGTGATTTTTGCATTGTCTTGTTTTTTTTTAATAAATAATTATAAGCAAGCATCATAAAATATTGTTTTACTCGGTACATTTATTTATGTCTATTTATAGGCTGACAACCCCTGACCTTAAAAGTATGACGGACTTGCCTCACTTTACAATTACAGCGATATAAAACACGATTGCAATCTTGTATCTTAGGCGTTAAGGTTCACATTTAACTGACATTTATATTCAAATCGATTTCAAATACGCATATACATTAATCTTCAGAATGAAAGATTATAAATGTAGTCGACGGACTTACCCCAAAAGCATGGGGAAGTCCGTCTATACGCCACGTTTTAAAAAAATGCTTTTCTTTATAAAAATAAGCGCAGCAAATTTCATTAAATCATATCATATTATATAATATAGTACATGTTTTCCATTTCTTTTAATCAAAATGAAATTAGGATTAATATCAAAGTATAAATATGGTTGTTTTATGAATTCTCAATAAAGTATGCCGGACTTCCCCGCATTGACCTTACTTTACTATAATAAATGTATCATTTTCAGACACCATAATAAACCTATATTATGGTGCAATTATTACATGAAACTCAAACACACAACGATACCAGGTGGACTTTAAGACCACTTATGAATTTCACAACTTTCATTGTTGAATATTTTCTACGTGACAATAAATTATTATTTGTCTCGTGTCGTTGTATGGAACTCTTTAATAACAGACTGATACTCAGTGGCGGCCCTAGGGCGGTGCGAGCGGTGCGACTGCACCGGGCGCCGGTTATGGGGGGCGCCGAAATCAATCGAAACGCGCCCGCTTTCGCCACACGTCACCGAAACGATTATTAAAAAAAATCGTTATTGACCGACGATCCATCTGGAGCGCAAACGGGCGGCGGCAGCGTGCAGGGCGGCTTTCTTTGATAACAGAAGCAGGCAGGCGACGTGCGAGGGAGAGAGGTGAAATTTCTTTCGTCCGTCGGTCGTCCGTCTCGTCACTTCAGTTGTGTGCGCCGCAGTGTTGTTCTTGATACGGCAATTGCCGTAATATACGGCATTCAGGCATCTTAGGCACCATAAATACGGTATACGGCAGCACTTTGATTACCGTATCAAAATATACGGCAATTGAGTAAAGTAGAGTTTTATGAGTTTTTCATGAGTTTTTAGTAAACAAAAAATAAATATTTCGTCTAATGGAACGAAAAAACTTGTAAACCATAGATGAAGTAGAAGCGCCACGAAAAGAAACGCCAAAAATGCAACCTTATCTCTGAGATTTTAATGTCTAAAATCGTTATTTTCTCATTTTGGTAGATTCTTCACTTTTGTTCGGGTAGGTTCTTGGACTAAATTATTCAAAACCTTAAAAAGTGAAGAATAAAAAAAGTAAGTTTAAAAGTAGTATACGCATAGTACATAATACATCACTTGTATTTTTTTTTAAATTTAAACTTTCCAAATAAAGATTTTATACAATACGGCAATTTTCTTAGTTTTCCTTAAAAATCCGGCAATTTTAGAATTAGAATACGGCAACCCTAAATTTGTCAGGAACAACACTGGTGCGCCGCGCCAGTGTCAGTCAACTGCAGGGTGAAGAAACTTCCATACAACGGTCATCAAAGTGAAACTTGCTTCCAAACAGCGACATCGGTGAATAAATTCAAATACTTTTTAACTACCTTAAAACGCTCTAGATGTCGCTGCTCCTGTTTCCTTCATATTTTCATTTTTTTCTTAATTAAAATATATTTGAGAATATTGTTAATTACAATGTGAAAACTTTTTTTAAATGAAATTAATTTGTTTTAATTTAAAACTGAACATTGACATTTTTGTTATAATTTACATAATAGAGTAGTAGAAATTACTATTTAACATATGGCAACTTTGTTTTTCCTCCAAAATGGCCGGTGTTGTTTTTGTTAGGTTGAATTGAATGCATTATTGTTTTCTTAGCCATCGTTTATGAGTTCTGTGGCCCTATTAAAGTATTGAAGAGTCGAGTCAAATTCAAGTTCATTCCTTCGTACCTGCTGCTGTTCTGGTTCATCGGAGTTTTGTTCGTTCCTTCGTGAATCGCGAAGAAACTTTCTGTTATGTTCACAAGTGATCTGAGTTTTCTCAATGTGCTGTGTTCTGTGTTGAAAACTTTGCGAAAAGACGCTTTTGGTGTATAATATTATGTGTGTTCATAAATAAAGTAAAATTATTAAATTCAAAAGTTTTTGTTTACTTATTTGCATTTCCATGTGCAATGTAGAATTTTTCCAAATACCTTGTTTTGAAAATACGTACACCATAAAGATAAATATTTTCAAAATAATGGATTTGAAAAAATTCTACATTGTACATCATAAAAACAATAATTCTTTGAAGGTTATGAGGGCCTATGTGTGCGTGAACTGTGTGTATGTGTGCGTGGACTTTATGTATGTATGTGTGCGTGTACTATGTATGTATGTGAGCGTTACGTACGTAGGTTAAGTACAGGGAATTTAACACCAGGCTGTCAATTAGTAGGCTCAAAAATTTGACAGAGAGGGTTCTCTATTTCCTATGTATTACTTTTCTCTATGGTCAACTGTTAGTTGCTGATGCTTCGCCAGCCTGTTGTCATTGTTTATTCTCGCGCAAGTGTATTTATTGTGTATTTAGCGCAAAGTTACTTGTATTATTGCTATTCTATAGATTAAACTCAAGGTAAGTACTGTTGCAGCAGGTCGTGTTCGTGTTCATGTAAGTATAATGAATGTAGGTACATAAGTCTACGTCATTTAGCGATATTAGATCTTGGATGTATGTAGGTACTTAATTATTTGTTTTTATATATTACCCGACTGCGATGAACCCTAAAGGAGTGTTATGTTTTCAGCTCGTATCTTAAGGGTATTGCAATTTGCAATGCATTCTAACAGTAGTAAGCGATTGTTAGGGCAGGGTGGCATACGACCACGGCTTTCCTCTGAACATCATTACATATATATCTGTGTATAAAAATAAAAATTGTATGTAAGTTGTCTACTTAATAGATGATAAATATTAAATAGTTTGTTGAGAAGAATGTCTGTCAAGAATATTTTCTTTTTCTATACTTTTTAGAGCGCGACGCGAGCTTTCCATAGTCGGGGTGTTTTTTTTTTGTTTTAGTTATTAATATTTTTTTCTTTTTGTAAAGCGAACCTAACTCTGTGATTTGTTACCGTGGAAGAAATGGACTTTATGTAATCGCAGCATATAATAGGTGTATTGTATTACATTTAATAAATTTATCTTTTACAGAAAAAAATCATGTCACTGCCTCCAAAAAAATTATCTGGTGCTCAAAACTTAAAAAGAAAACGGAAAAAGCAAGAAGAATCTGAGAAGGCAGCTAAATTATTATCGAAATTTTTGAGACCTGAGAAATCATCTGAATCGTTATCATCAGAACTAGTTCAACTCCACCACGCAACGGAAGAAGACCTACTTAATAAAAGTTCTTCAGGCGAAGCTCATGAAGATGAAAAACAACACATTCAAGAAGATTTACCTGGTTCTCTATATTTTCGTTGTTGCTAAATTTTCATTCACTTTCCAAAAAAATACCTATTGGTGTTATTAGACTAGCAGCTTCAAGCGTAATTTCATTTTCCAACTAGTTCAGTGGCCAAAATCATAAACATGCTTAATTTAATTTGGCGTATATTCATTTGTCACTGCTAGATATAGGTCTCCCCCAAAGCATCCGACAACGTCCCGTCTTGCGCTACCGCGACCTTCACCAGGTCATCGGTTGACCCTGAGGAGAACCTGCCCGCGCTGCGTCTTCCGGTAGGGACATGGGCGCCACTCAAGAATTCCAATTCCATTCTATCCTATCCTGAAGCTTAAAGACGTCCTCCAATTCGGTCTACAAACGCCAAGCACAGTAGCAAGTGAACTATGTAGTTGGAATATGAAATTACGCTTGAAGCTTTTAATACAAATTATTCCCTCACCTCGTTCGTTTCAGTTAGCGAAATGTTCATAATTCATAATTTTTTCGTCTGGACTTACTTTTTCTGTATTTATTTAGGTATTCCAGGAACCTCTTCTGGATTTCAAAATATTTCGGAAGAAATTATATCCGATGTACAATCATCATCATCTCCTTTTAGAAAAAAAAAATATGATGATATTTCAGAATGGCCATTCATTGACTCTGCGACAAGAGATGAAATAATTACTGAAGGCCCTGTAAGTAATCAAATGAGTAACGAAAACTACCCAAGGAAACTTGACGGTCGTCATTTTTCAAATATGCATTTTGAAAGAGTAATGCCAAATGGGGAAACTTTCAAAAGAAGATGGCTCGTGTACTCTAAATCTGCAGATAAAGTACATTGTTTTTGCTGCCGTTTATTTAATACAAATCCCCAGTCTAGATTGGGAAAAGAAGGATTTGACGACTGGAGGCACTTATCAACGCGTCTCAAAATTCACGAAACATCCTCAGATCATCGACGTGCTGTGAACAATTGGATAGAAGCGTCAATTAGATTAAAGAACTTCAGTGGAATAGACAAGCACTTGCAAAAGCAGATTGAGAGTGAGAAAACACGATGGGTTGCTATCCTCGAACGAATGATGTCAATAGTATTTTTCTTAGCAAGCAATAATTTATCGTTTAGAGGGAGTTCTGGAGCGGAAACTTTATACACTCCTAATAATGGTAATTTCCTGGGTTTAGTGCAGTTACTGGGAAAATTTGATATTGTAATGATGGAGCACCTTCGTCGTGTTGTAAATAAGGAGACTAATGTCCATTATTTTGGCAAACGTATTCAAAACGAGTTAATTGGCTTACTTGCAAGTGAAGTCCGAAATAATATTTTGTCTATGGTAAAATCAGCTAAATACTTCTCTATCATACTGGACTGTACTCCTGATGTAAGCCACGTTGAACAATTATCAGTAACATTCCGTTTTGTCGATACTAATGAAGAAGTCGAAGTACGTGAGTGTTTTGTTGCTTACAAGCCGGTAAGTGACTCTTCGGGAGCAGGACTTACTGGAATCTTTCTAGATACAATTGTGCAAGAGTTTGACTTGGACATGAACGATTGTCGCGGCCAAGGGTATGATAATGGAGCGAATATGGTAGGAATAAATAAAGGTGTCCAAACCAGAATTTTGAATCAATATCCTCGAGCATTTTTCAATCCATGTGGTTGTCACAGTTTGAATTTAGTGATAGCTGATGCAGCGAAAACTTCCGTTAAATCAGTTTCTTTATTTGGATTTCTCCAAAGACTGTTTGTTTTATTTTCCGGATCAACAAAGCGATGGGAAGTGGTATCCAAGCACATTGAAGGGTTATCCCTGAAAAAAGTTTGCGAAACTCGCTGGGAGAGTAGAATTTCTAGCCTTGCTGCTGTTCGCTATCACTACTCTTCAGTTCGTGATGCCCTTCTGAATCTTCATGAAGAAACAAATGACTCAGTCGCTGCATCAGAGGCCTTGTCTCTAATTCAATACATGGAGCAATTTGAGTTCATAGTTACAATGGTGGCTTGGTATGATATATTGTTTCAAGTAAACATTGTAAGTAAGGCTATGCAGTCTGAATCTATGGATTTACCAAATGCGTCGCAATTGCTGAAAAACTGCTCAGAATTTGTGAAACAGTACCGAGACTCTTCATCTGCTCTAATAACAGCTAAGGAAATAGCATCTCAGGCTGAGATAGACCCAATTTTTAAGGCTGCCCGATCCCGAAGAAAGAAACGATTATTTGAGTATGAAGCCGTAGATGAGACACCATCTGATCCTGAAGAATTGTTTAAAATGAACGTTTTCTACCCTATGATTGATACAATTGAGAATGCCTTAGTCACTCGATTTAAACAACTATCAATATTCAATGATACATGGTCATTTTTATACAACATGAAAATAATTCCTGAAAGATCCATATTGGAAAAAGCCTGTAGTGATTTGCAAATCAGTTTAACAGATGGGGAAAAATGTGACGTGTCTGGTTGTGAATTGGTTGAGGAACTTATGAGCTTGAACCCATTAATAAAAGATCTTCAATCAGCAGAGCCACTTAAAGTTCTCCAACTTATTAAAAAGAATGATTGGCAGGATATTTTCCCAAATGTGTGGACAGCACTTCGCATCTTGCTGACTATACCTGTAACTGTCGCTAAAGGGGAACGAAGCTTCAGTAAATTGAAACTTATAAAAACTTACCTACGTTCTACTATGTGTCAGGAAAGACTGTCAGATCTTGGAATCTTGTCCATAGAAAATGCTATTGCTCAGAAGCTAAATTATTCCGAATTAATAAAAAAATTTGCAAGCGCAAAAGCCAGAAAGGTAGCCATTTAAGTTTTTCATTAAAGTGGTTGTTGGAAGTTTTTTTTTTTAAGACTGTATGTAGCCTATCAGTTTGAATAAAAGTTGTGAAACAAAATTATTACTTAACTGTTTTTATTTCTCATCTGTACAATTTGCCTCAGCAGGGCATGAGGGTAATACAAGCGGGATTGACGTCATTTTTTTTATTGCGAATGAGCAGAACAACTGCTATGACAAGCACGATAGTCATCATTGTACTTGCCTCATATATCTATAGTAATTTGGCAGATCTAATACTAGTAGGTAATCACGGATAAAGTAACTACATAGTATAGGAACAACTCGGGGCGCCATTTTGAGATTTTGCACCACCTAAAACTTTTGCTAGGGCCGCCACTGCTGATACTTTGTAATAAAACTCTTTAATAACACACTGATACTTGATTTAATAACACACTGATACTTGAATATAAATGAAGTTTGTTTATTATTCCATATTAGCAATTCACTACTTGCTTTGTTTATTATTCCATATTAGCAATTCACGACTTGCTTTGTTTATTATTCCATATTAGCAATTCACGACTTGCTTTGTTTATTATTCCATATTAGCATTTCACGACTTGCTTTGTTTATTATTCCATATTAGCAATTCACTACTTGCTTTATTTATATTATTTAAGATTATATAAAAGACCCTCCAAGCATTCCTTTGAACCATCCTCCCCAACCTGAGAATATGGTCCGCAACAGGATTAAGGAGGGGCTGCCCTCCATCATAAAAAACGTCCAAGTGGCCTACTTGTTTTCCCGGGACTCCAAGGAAAGTGAAGAAACTCTCAAAGGTGACATCCTTTCTATCGAACCACATCATCCCAAACTTATGAATAAGTTATGGCAACTATCAAATCTGGGTCAGCAAGAAAAGGTTTTAGGAAAGTTTTCCTCCTCACGATCCATCCAAAAGGCAGCTCTCGACAACTGGATCAGCGAGAGAGACATGTTGATTACTATACAGGCACTTGAAAAACGACAGGAAGACTTCTTCAGACGCGCTCCTCCTGCACGAGCACAGGACATCTTGGACAAGCTTCGTGATACCCCTTGCGTCACCCGCTTTGCTCAGGCACTCAGAGAGCATCTCTGGCAATTGGACCTTGAGGGTATCACAATGGCTCCTATGCAGGAGTTGATAAATATTGTGCCCTGGAACTCCGTGCCTGAATCGCTCACCACATCTGCAATTTATGTCGAATGCACAGCACCCACAGAGGTTGACCTAGTTAAGCAAAGAGGCCCTAATACCCCCTACATAGGCTCCCAGACTAGGTTAAGAGCCCGGCGATCCGCTCTCCAAGTCGCAGAGATAGGCTCTCTCGTAGAATCTGTCAAATCTTTAATGGAGCTTAGAAGCTGGCTCAAAGGGAATAGTGCAATGCTTGAACTTATTGACAAACTAATAGGAGAAAAGACCAACCTACCGAAAGAGACACTGGACCGCTTCACCAATAAGGTGTACTCCGGTCTTCTCACTCATCGCCTCCCATGTCCCGCATTACGACGCGGAGGCATGATTAACATGAACTCTACGATATGTTCATGGCTGCGGGTAATCTCTGACACAGCCCTCCAATATGCGAAACAAGCTACCAACTATAACTTACGTTGGCAAGAGATATTCCTGACAGGAGTGGCGAGATTGGCTAACATTTACCACAGCCACAGATACCTACCCCAGCGCAATGCAATAATCATCCAATCGAAGTGTTGTGTGTGGGAGCTACCCCCTGAAACATTCGAAATGAGCCGCAGTAGCTACATCCCCCTCTGTCACACGTCATTTATCAGTCATTTGACCCCAACAGAAGATCATTATCTTGTTGACCCTAAGGATGTGACAGATCCCATTGTCAGCTACTCAGTTCATATGGCCCACAAATTTACTGCATGGATCCTCAACCTATCAAAGGAGGAGTTCTTCACCAGCTTGGAGAATCGTGCTCTTGAGGAAACTTATAGGGCCTCATTTGTCAACTTGACAGAGTTTCAACACTGCAGATTGGACATAATGCTTCCATGTATGGTTTTCTATATGATGCTCTATAATAGAGACTTCATAAAAGAGGGTGCATCATTATTGGACAACATACTGGTGACGTGTCGAAAGACTCCCTATGATGTGCTTATAGACACTATTCTATCTTGTAACAAGGCTTACGAGCTATACAAATTGGCTCACATGCCACCGAGCTCATCTAAGACAGGGTCTCGTTCTGCCCTCTACATTATACTCACAAGCAATGTAGATAAGGGTTACAACCATATCATAGAGGAACATGGATATCTTACCCCTGATAACGCCCAAAGACTGCTTCCACGGTTGGTTCACTTGCACATGAATCTCGATGGACTTCCTTACTTACAAACTGATAGGCTTGAATTCAATGAGTTACTGCAAAAGGCGGCTACCCTTCGACCACCACTCAATGTGCGAATTACACTTACCGAAGAAGACGCGATAGCATACGTGAGGAACACGGCCCCGACAACGGATCATGAGGCATATGCATTCGTTTATCCCGTCAATGTGGATCTTGACATTGAAGAGGGTTACACCTTTCATGTTAGTGCGAGCATTAACAGAATTGCCAACCTTACCTCTCTTCCTGTATTGGTTGCCTCGTGCTATGAGGCGTTGGCACGGCGATACCACAGGAATAATGATATTAGACCCAGTATAATATACACATATGGCGACGAGGATAAAAGTGAGTAATTAATAATTTTAATGATTATATACCCAATAAATTAAATAAAATAAAAGGGAGGTAGCTACAATCATTACACTTACAGAATGTACATTCACAGTCTATTTGCCGATTATTATTTATGAAAATCATTATTATTATCAACGTCAAGTCAATTAATATTTAATTTTACAAACAATACCAAACCTCCAACCCATAGTAATATTGATTTTGATTATGTTGCGCGTACGCATGAGTCACAGGTGTTATGTTTATTAACAAACTCGTTACTTACCAAAAGTCACTTGTTATTATTAAGTAATTAGTCATTAATTAATCATTTGAGCCAAACTGACGCAGACAGAATATGTCTGCCTGCCAGTTGAAGGGTACCTATTTAAACTGTAATTTGCAATGCCACTGAGACTCGTTTTGATCATTATTCCTTATCGAACTAAATAATTTATATTATTACAATGATCGTATTCCTGAACGAATTAAATTGTTTTACTACAATGAAATATACGTAATACTAGTAGGTTACCTCCTGTTTACATCAATGCTACCTATAAAACGAGACAAGATAGTGTGTTGTTAAGAAATTATGACAATCTGATTGGGTATAATATCGCGGTTAAAATAAATTCAATGGAAGGCACGAGCGGGTGAACTGGCTATTTCCATTTTCACTGTATAATGGACGTTAACTGTTATGGACGTTAACTACATTGCAGTTAGTTAATATTTTGCGTAAAAGTAGTTTAAAGTAGTAGGAAGTAGAAAACTCAGTAGAGATTAGTAATCAGATAGCAGCAGTTGAAATCATACGAGGGGAGGGCGGTGTTGTGACGTATTTATCTGCCCAATACAATCACTGGAGGTTCACGGTATATGAAAACTAAATAATATGGATGCGATTGTACTGGTCAATACATTGGGACTCCGGAGAAAGTTCGAAAATTGCAACTTGAAGTCGCGGAATTAAGCTACAACTACAACAGAAAGAAACAACTCACAGACACGATCGCGCTATGAACAATATCGTCATCACCTGGGTGAAATGAGGACACTAAAAATCTACTTAGTTCAGGTGATATCACCCAGGTGAAATAAACCAAGGAAAGCAGAGGTGACGTCACGGACGGATATCGCTCTAAAATATTTAATTTGTCAAGCTTCTTTAGTGTTATCTGAAAGGGTAGCTTCAGTGGTAAATTTGGCTGTGCCAAATGATAGGAGCAGATTATCAGGGGAACGCATCAAACAAAGGGTGCTCCTGATGTCAATATCAGACAAATAGTGCATTAAATTAATATAATTAAGAAATGGCTCCGAAGTGCAACGCCTGCGGTAGATTTTTGGCGACGATCAAGGCGGTGGCATGCCCTAAAAGCACCACAGGACAATGCAAAATGCAATCCAGTGGTTAGAGATCCAACATCAATTCCACAAGACGAAAGGCCTAATACTTGAATTTTTGTAAGATTTTAACTTGAAACTAGCACAACTTTTTAAGAATCTTAGAACTGGCTCTGTTTGGTAGAATTTGTTTTAGAATCGAAGCATGTGGGTCAATACAAAATTTTGAGATAGATCAGTTTGTAAAGAGCAGAATATGCTTCCTTCTTGAGGCAGTCGTTAGATTACGCAAGGCTGTGCTTGATCACATGATACACGGCCCATGTGGACCTCCACATTGAACCTGATTTGCTACGTAAAAAAAATACATTGAACCAATAAAAGAAGACATTTTGGACACAAATGACAAAGTATTTGCCTACAGGCCGTAGTAACCTACTGAGATGACAGAGGTTTTATTAATTTACGCCGTGATAGCAAAAACAAGCCGCCACTAAATTCAGAAATAGAGATGTAACTGTTAATGGTTTGAGGGTAGTTCCGTACAATGCCGTTCGTTTCCTCAAGTATGATTGTCACATTAATTTATAAGCTTATTCGATCGTCAAATATCTATTCAAATACTTAACCAAAGGTCCTGACGAATCGCGACAGTCGTTCCTGATTCAGATAAAAATAATGAAATCGAGCAATATGTCACTAAACGTTATCTTGGTTCTTGCGAAGCGACGTGGCGCACTTAAGAAATTGAATATCACAGCTAATCAAACGTAAAGAAACTCGCCGTACACTTAGACGGTCAAAAATCCATCTTTTCCAAACCGGGAACCGAAGCAGACGCCGCGCTCATTCGGACCTAATAACTTATTTTAAAAGGCCTCTCGGTGAACAGTTTGATAACTTAACGTACTTAGATTTTTACAAGCTGTATATTGTTCATTCGCGACGTCCCACCACTAAAAACGTTGAAATCTTTGAATTAAGTAACAATAAATTTTTGACAAGACTGCAAAGGGGCGAATTAGTATCGCGTTTATTCTGGGTCGAGCAAAACAGATGTGAATTATTTTACTTGCGTCTACTTTTAGCGTCTCAACCGTGTCGTAGTTACGACGATTTATATAAACTTGGTGGTCCATTGTGCAAAACTTTCCAGGAAGCTGCGAAAGCTCTCGGGATCGCGGACGATGAAGCGGAGTATGGGATTGCTATGCAGGAAGCATGTACATTTTCGACTGGACCACGGCTGCGTAGCTTTTTCGTACTCTTAGGGTTCTTACACACGAACAGCATTTTGCTGTCGACGCATGTAACTGCAGTCGACGTCAGAAGGCGACGGCTAGCTGTCGACATGCTGCCGACGTGCTGTCGACGCGTTCGCGGCTGCCGCCGGCAGGTGCCGACAGCTAGCCGCCTCCGCCATTTTGAAGGTCAACTGTCAGAAGTCCAGGAGCTTACACGCACACCTAATGAGTTCCGAACAAATTGATTCGGAATTGCTAAAAAAATTGTGCTGTCAAAAACAATGAAATAATATGGAACTCGAATTTAGAAGGCTACCATAATAAAACATTAAAAAATAGAGCATGGGCGTCGGTGTGTGTAGTCTCGTTCTCTATTCAACAACATTTCTTAAACCCACAATGACCGGTTCTTTCTCTTTCGTCGACAACGACGTAGTAAATGCAACAACAGTGTTTCTTCAATGAAATCCATTTTCAACTGGCTGGCTCCTGTACAATGACGTACGCCGACACGGTCGTCGCAGCAAGCTGTCGACAGCTTGCTGCGGGCACGTCGGCGGCTAGCTGCCGACAAATGACGGCGACTGCGGTCGCCTTTGCTGTCGTCAATGTGCTGCTCGTGTGTAAGAGCTCTTAGTTGTGAACGGGGGTAGGGTCGTTTCTTTGTGGGATAAGTACAAACATTTAATTGGTCAGGATTTTTTTCAGCGTTTATCCGATGACGCAAAAAAAGCGTACAAACTTTGTCTCGTCCAAATCGACCGGTTATTGCGTAAACATGGGACATCCCTTGTCGAGCAAGGGTTACCAGGCGTTGACGATTCGACCGAAGTAGGCCGCGAGCGCGTCGAATATAATCGCGACGAGTTAAATACGTTCGTAAGTAGCTGGCTACCAAAATTATCCCCCGACCAAAACCTCGTGTATCGTTATATTCACACTCTTTTGTAGTGACAGCGAGTTCCGAAACTCTAACAATACTGCCATTAATTATAGACGGGCCTGCCGGAACAAGTAAAACTTTGCTCTTAAATGTAATTACTGAACACGCACGCGGAAATTCAGCACATAGTATGTTTAAATTCCCCCTCAACCCTATAGATGATCTTGGTTACTGAAGCATTACCAATGGTTTGCAGTGCGCTGAGCTTGTGCGACAAGCTGACGTGATTATTTACGACGAAGCCCCTATGGCTCACAAATATTTAATTCACCTACTTGATAGGTCTCTCCGCGATTTGATGAAGTGTAACAAGATTTTTGGTGGGAAAATCGTAATTTTCGCAGGATATTTCCGTCAGATACCTCCTGTCTTAGTTAAAGCTAAAACTAACTCTGACATTATCAACTGTTCAGTTAAGTCCTCACAAAAGACAATGCCGGAAATTGGCGTCTTTTTTTTTTCGCGCGGCCATCGACCAAACTTTGTTTTTTGATTACAAAATAGTGTAATAAACCAAATTTACTATGGCATGTATACTCTAAACTCAGTCTGAACTGAGTTACGAGCATTAGAAGTTTGATGATTTTCATACAAGATTTGCTTTTTGCGCGCAAAGTTTTGTAAGAAATTGCAACAAAATATTGAGATTGTATGTGTAAACAAACAATACCATCCATTAAAGGCTCCAGACATCAGTATGGAGCAGAATCAGCGCAATAAAAAAATAGCGCAATATTTTGTTGCAATTTCTTACAAAACTTGCGCGCAAAAAGCAAATCTAGTATGTAAATCATCAAACTTCTAATGCTCGTAACTCAGTTCAGACTGAGTTTAGAGTTATACATGTCATTGTAAGTTTGATTTATTACACTATTTTGTAATCAAAAAACAAGGTTTGGTCGATGGCCGCGCGAAAAAAAAAAGACGCCACCTTCCATACAAAATCTGGCATTGCCATTTGGGAACAATTTAAAATTTTCAATTTCCAACGAAAAAGAGACGACCCAGACAGTATTCAGACTTTTTTAAAAAACTGGGTTCGAATCAATTCCCGGTTCAAACAGTAAAGGTAAATCGTTCCATTTAAAATTCAGTAAATTTAACTTCCCACCTTTCGTATGTCATAGATTTAAACGATTGAAAAGATTTTGTTTTTTCACACGTAGTCATTGTTGAACAGAACACGTGTGCTGGTCGAGCAATACTCGCCACACACAATCAAAACGCTGGAAATTAATTCCATTGTATTAGGGTAGAGTCGGAACCGTTACTTTTATTCGATTGATAAAGTAGTTTCCGAAAACGCGGACGAAATATTTTTAGGCGCGTTACATTGCAGCCAAAAGGTGTTCTAGAATACAATCTAAAAGTAGGAAGAGTGTGCATGATAATCCGAAACCTTAGTTTTTCAGAACGACTGGTCAAAAAATTTACCGTCGTGAAAATCATTCAAGTCATAATAACTCTATAAACACCAAGAGGCTGTCAAGCGATAATATGATATCCAGAATAGGGACGCGGTTAAACGTTACTCGCAAAACCTACGAAACACTACCACTGTAATGAAGAAGATGTTAGATACGTCGAATGGACAAGGTCTAGCCACATAGGATTACATCACCAAAGCCAATCACATCGATTACGAAAAATGAAACAATCACCAAAGAGAAGCAAACAATCCAGTATACTACGTCATGGAACAGACATCACCATAGCCAACCATATAGACTACGAGAAGTGGAACAATCACCAAAGAGAAGCAAACAATTCAGTATACTACGTCATGGAACAGACATCACCATAGCCAACCATATAGACTACGAGAAGTGGACCAATCACCAAAGAGAAGCAAACAATTCAGTATACTACGTCATGGAACAGACATCACCATAGCCAATCACATAGACTACGAAAAATGGAATAATCACCAAAGAGAAGCAAACAATACAGTATACTACGTCATGGAACAGACATCACCATAGCCAATCACATCGACTACGAAAAATGGAATAATCACCACAGAGAAGCAAACAATCCAGTATACTACGTCATGGAACAGACATCACCATAGCCAATCACATAGACTACGAAAAATGGAATAATCACCAAAGAGAAGCAAACAATCCAGTATACTACGTCATGGAACAGACATCACCATAGCCAATCACATCGACTACGAAAAATGGAATAATCACCAAAGAGAAGCAAACAATCCAGTATACTACGTCATGGAACAGACATCACCATAGCCAACCATATAGACTACGAGAAGTGGAACAATCACCAAAGAGAAGCAAACAATCCAGTATACTACGTCATGGAACAGACATCACCATAGCCAATCACATCGACTACGAAAAATGGAATAATCACCAAAGAGAAGCAAACAATCCAGTATACTACGTCATGGAACAGACATCACCATAGCCAACCATATAGACTACGAGAAGTGGAACAATCACCAAAGAGAAGCAAACTATCCAGTATACTACGTCATGGAACAGACATCACCATAGCCAATCACATCGACTACGAAAAATGGAATAATCACCACAGAGAAGCAAACAATCCAGTATACTACGTCATGGAACAGACATCACCATAGCCAATCACATAGACTACGAAAAATGGAATAATCACCAAAGAGAAGCAAACAATCCAGTATACTACGTCATGGAACAGACATCACCATAGCCAATCACATCGACTACGAAAAATGGAATAATCACCAAAGAGAAGCAAACAATCCAGTATACTACGTCATGGAACAGACATCACCATAGCCAACCATATAGACTACGAGAAGTGGAACAATCACCAAAGAGAAGCAAACAATCCAGTATACTACGTCATGGAACAGACATCACCATAGCCAATCACATCGACTACGAAAAATGGAATAATCACCAAAGAGAAGCAAACAATCCAGTATACTACGTCATGGAACAGACATCACCATAGCCAATCACATCGACTACGAAAAATGGAATAATCACCACAGAGAAGCAAACAATCCAGTATACTACGTCATGGAACAGACATCACTATAGCCAATCACATAGACTACGAAAAGTGGAATAATCACCAAAGAGAAGCAAACAATCCAGTATACTACGTCATGGAACAGACATCACCATAGCCAACCATATAGACTACGAGAAGTG